>NC_069502.1:1204214464-1204366964 GCF_027579735.1 Bombina bombina
AGAGCCAAATCAAAGAGCAGTGGGGACAGGGGCATCCTTGCCTCGTACCCCACTGCAGAGTAATATCAACCGAGAAAATATCGTTAGCAAGGATACGTGCCACCGGCCTTGAATATATATTTTGAATAATTTGTGCAAATGCTCCACTGATATGGAATCGACCCATAGTGTAATTTAGGTGGTTCCATTCCACGTGGTCAAAGGATAAAAGGAAGGACTCCGACAGATCATTTCTATGATTCCCTCCTCCTTGTCTCCAACAGAAATGACCTGTAGCACTCTTCTCAGGTTGACTGCCGATGACCTTTTATAGACGAAACCCGTCTGATCAGTGTGAAGAAGCGATGGGAAAAGGACCTTCAAACGTCCTGCCAGAACAGCCATAAAGATCTTGTAGTCAGTGTTCAATAGCGAAATGGGTCTGTAAGAGTCCGGCACAGAATGATCTTTACCCACCTTAGTAATAATTGTTATATGCGCAGCCAAAAAGGAAGCTGTTGGGGGAGATTCCCTCCTGAAAATATCCATTATACAAGGTCAACAGAGTCCCGGAGTCATTAGGTTGCAGTAAATGGTAGAATTCAATAGAAATAGAAAGGCCGTCCAGACCCGGCGTTTGAAATTACATTATCCATTTCTCCCATGGTAATAGGGGAATTTAGTTGCTCTACCTGATTTTGAGTAAGCTGAGGTAGATGAGGCCCAAAATGACTCCTTAGTATCTGCGGTGCATGTTGGTTGTTTAGTATATAATGTAGAATAATACTCAGCGAATCCTCTTACAATATCCCTAGGAGACGTGTATATCTTTCCTCCGGATTTTAAAGAGGCCACATCTCTTTTTGCCATGCAGGCCTTTACTATGGAGGCTAGAATTTTCCCAGACCAGTTTCCAAACCTGTAATATTTAGAGGCCGATTTAATTAACCCAGAGGCTGCTTGTTGGGCCACAAAAAATCCAGGTTTTCCTTAAGTGCCATATAGTTCTCCAGTCTGAAAAGAGCAGTACTCCTGATAGGCTGCAGAGACATATATTTTTGCTGAGTTTTGCAGCGAAGATTAGCTAAATAAGAGATGATGTTGCCTGTTAAGACTGCTTTAGCCATCTCCCAGAACAATTGACGATTGTCTAGGTGAGTCAAGTTATCAGTATAAAAATCGTTGTTTGTTTGAAAGGCTCAGAAGTACTCAAGTAAGTTGGGAATATTAAGGTGTTGCTATTAGTAGGATGCCTCTAGGGGTGAAGTATTTAACTGCTTGTGGGATACTCCTCTATCAGACCAAGCTCGGCCAGTAGTCTTGTTATCCCAGCATCGAGCTGGAATGATAGGGAATATCCCAGAGCAGAGAAGGTTTGCAAGATGGGGTAAGCAACACTCAATACAGGCAGGACAGTCCTCAGTGGTAATATGCAGGAAACCAGATAAATGTATTTCAGGGGCAAACCACCTGAAAGGTCAGATAGGCAGGATCTGGAAACAGCAAGGCAGTCCAGAGGCAAACCACTAGAATGGTCAGACAGGCAGGATTTGGCAATAGTAAGGCAGTCCAGAGATAAACCACTAGGATGGTCAGGCAGGGCTTGGCAACAGTAAGGCAATCCAGAGCAATAGGGGTTAACAGACAGAGTGGTCAGACAAGCAGAGTTCAGCAGCGGTATATCAATCCAGCAGTTAAAGGGTTAACAAGCAGAGTGGTCAGACAAGCAGAGCTCAGCAGCAGTATATCAATCCAGCAGTTATAGGGTAAACAGGCAGAGTGGTCAGACAACCAAGGGTCAGCAACAATATAACAGTCCAGCATAAAAATCAATAACACCCAGGAGAACAGTTAGTAATGCCTATACTTGGGCAGTGATAGGTAGGACTGAAGTTACTTACATAGGTGCTGGATTCGCTTCACAGGAGATTTTGACTGGCTTCTAAATGGGGAAGCGTGTGGTGATGACATCACTGCCGCACACAGAGAGGAGCCGTCTCCCCCCTAGGATACGAGCAGACAGCAGGCGCCTTGTCCCTAGCAACAGCTAGAGCGGCACGGCATGACAAGACCCCCTCTCAAGGGTTCCCTCTGGGAACAAGAGTTGGTGAAGTACTTGTCTTGTGCTTATGATGCTCCTCCAGTGTGGAAGAGAAAAAAAGGATGTCATCCAGGTAGAAGATGACAGTGCGATTGAGGAGGTCACGGAAGACATCGTTGACAAATGTCTGTAAGAATGCAGCGGTGTTACACAGCCCAAAGGGCATTATGAGGTATTCGTAATGCCCTGATCTTGTGTTGAAGGCAGTCTTCCATTTGTTGCCTGGGAAGATATGGATCAGATTGTATGCCCCACATAAGTCCAGCTTGGTGAAGAAGTGAGCATTCTGGAGTGAGTCATACAGCTTGGTGATCAAAGGAATGGGATAGCGGTTCTTGATAGTTATGTTGTTCAAGGCCCTGTAGTCGATGCCGGGTCTGAGCCCACCATCCTTCTTACTGACGAAAAAGAAGCCTGCCCCAGCGGGAGAGGAGGAAGGGTGAATTAAGCCTTTAGCTAGGTTCTCTTCGATATACTCCTCCATGGATTTGGTTTCGGCTTTAGAGAGTGGATAAGTCCTCCTTTTAGGAAAAGGGGCTCTGGGAAAGAGGTCAATCTTGCAGTCATACAGACAGTGTGGTGGTAGCACGTCGGCTGCTTTTTTCTCAAACACGTCTGTATATACTGAGGGGAGGTTTGGAGGAGTCTGTATGCTGGCTGTGGGGATGTGGAGCAGAGGAGTGACTTTAGCAAGGCAGGAATGGAAACAGGAGGTACCCCAGGAGGCCAGTTGTCCTTCAGCCCAGTCGAACTGTAGATTGTGTATATGAAGCCAAGGAAGGCAAAGGATGACAGGCTGTGCTGGGGAATGAATGACCTCGAACTGCATATGTTCAGTATGAAGGACTCCCACAGTCATGGTCAGGGGTGCTGACTCAAAACGGATTAACCCTGAACCAAGAGGGGTGCCATCCAGAGTAGTTATTTTGAGACAATGTCTTTGCTTCAGAAGAGGCAAGCCAGCTTGAATCATAAAATGGTGATCCAGAAAGTTTCCAGCTGCCCCTGAATCAATGAAGGCTTGAGTGTGGACAGTATTCTGAATCAAGGTAAAGGTTACAGGTACCAGAATCTAAGTGGACGAGGGGATTTAGTAGTGATCATGCTTAGAAGTACCCCAGTATTATCCCCTAAGCATTGGCTTTTCCCGACCGAATGTCACAGTTCTTTAGTTGGTGGGTGTTAGATCTACAATAAAAGCATAGTTCCAATCTCCTTCTTCTCTGGCTTTCAGATTTCGGAAGGTTTGAAGGAGGAGAGAGCCATGGGTTCCTCCTCTGGGGTAACTGGAGCTATTGAAAGGGTAGAGGATACTGACAAAATTGGATGAATGGGAGGATGGGAGGGAAGGATCCTCCTAGTTCTGTCACTCTCGGCTTGTCTCTCCTGGAAGCAAGAGTCCAGACTGATACAATGCATTATAAAGCATCCAAAGAAGAAGGAACACCAAGATAAGTGAGTTCATCTTTGATGCATTCATGCAGACCCCTCCTAAAGGCTGCCTTGAGAGCACTGCCATACCAAGTGGTTTCAAGTGCCAAGGTGTGAAACTCAATGGTGAATTGTGCAACAGTTCTATTGCCCTGGCGGAGGTCCAGGAGAGAAAATTCTGCAGCTTAGGTACTGCCAGAGGTCCCAAACACAGAAGATAATGCAGACATGAAAGTATCAGCATCATGCAGGAGTGGAACATTCTATTCCAAAAGGGAAGAGACCCAGGCTAGGGCCTTGTCTTTCAGTAAGGAAATGATAAAGGTGACCCTGGTGAGACTGAAAGGTGTGAGAATCATTGCAGAAGTGCAGCCTGCATTGGTTAAGAAAACCCCTGCAATCAGTAGTACCTTTATATTTGTCAGGCAATGGTATCCAGGGTATACTTCCAGAAGCAGAGGAAGAAGCTGCAGTGCTAGGAGCAGAGACTGGCGGTACAACAACAGGAGCAGTATTCCTTGCTGTAACTAGTAAAGAGAGTTGAATGGTTATAGCCTGTAGCTTGGAATCCATACTCTGCAACTGTGTGGTATGGGTTCCCAACATCTGTCCCTGAAGATAAACTGCTTGTGCCACCTCATCTGGCTCCATAGGCCAAGTATAATGTATTGCTCATTGGATACTCCTCTATCAGACCGAACTCAGCCAGTAGTCTTGTTATCCCAGCGTCAAGCCGGAATGATAGGGAATATCCCAGAGCAGAGATAGTTTGCAAGATGGGGTAAGTGGCACTCACCACAGGCAGGACAGTCCTCGGTGGTAACAGGCAGGAAACCAGAGAAAGGTAGTTCAGGGCCAAACCACCAGAAAGGTCAGATAGGCAGGACCTAGCAACAGCAAGGCAGTCCAGAGGCAAACCACTAGAATGGTCAGGCAGGCAGGGTTTAGCAATAGTAAGGCAGTCCAGAGCAATAGGGGTTAACAGGCAGAGTGGTCAGACAAGCAGAGTTCAGCAGCGGTATATCAATCCAGCAGTTAAAGGATAACAGGCAGAGTGGTCAGACAAGCAGAGTTCAGCAGCAGTATATCAATCCAGCAGTTAAAGGGTAAACAGGCAGAGTGGTCAGAAAAGCAAGGGTCAGCAACAATATAACAGCCCAGCATAAGAATCAATAACACCCAGGAGAACAGTAAGTAACACCTATACTTGAGCAGTGATAGGAAGGACTGAAGTTACTTACATAGGTGCCAGATTCGCGCCACAGGAGATCCTGACCAGCTTCTGAATGGGGAAGCGTGCAGCGATGACATCACTGCTGCACGCAGCAGACAGCAGGTGCCGCCTCCCTAGCAACAGCTTGAGCGGCACGACAAGTATAAGCTCAACCAGTGCATAATCAATACAATATCTTGAATCCTATCTCGCTGAACCAACGAGATAAATGAGTCTGAGATCATAAAAAGGTCAATTCGGGACAATGATGCTGCCAGATATCACATAGTCCTAAATCTGAGACGAGATTGTTAAAGATCTTTTTTTTCAAATGGTCCCTTTAATTTGGGTCGCATAGCCTCTGGAGGGGCCTCTGGGGCTCTTAATCTGTCACATACAGGGTCCGGGGCTAAGTTAAAGTCCCCACCCAGAATAATCTTGGTGTCTATATATGGTGTTAGAGGTTAAATAATTTGAGCCCAGAAGGCTGAACTTCTCTGGTTAGGGGCATATATATTGCAAAGGGTATAAAGTTGGAGGCCGATCTTGGTTTGTACAGTTATGTACCTGCCCTCCGACTCCTTATGGATCTTAATAATTTCTATAGCCAATTTTTTACCAAAAAGAATAATTAAGGCTCTACTTGTGCTAGAGTGTGATACATAGGCAACATTACCAAACCAATCTGATTTCAATTTGTCATGTTCACTGTCAGTTAGATGTGTCTCCTGTTGAAAAGCAATGTCAGTATTCAGTCTAAATAAGTGTGTCAGTATGGCTTTCCATTTAACCGGCGAGTGAATCCCCCCCCCCACATTCCAAGTAACCAACTTAGTTGACATTTACACTATCATTAGCAGGCTTGCGTGACAAGAGCGGAGGAGCCAGGAGGAGAAAACGAGAGGTAGAGAGAAAAAAAGGAGGGGGGGCTTCAGACCTATATTGGTGCACCCACTGAGTAATGCCTTCTGAATGTCTCCAACCATCTATTCATATCTTGCAGAAATAGAAGAAAAGTAAGAGTCTGATGGTGTACATCAAATACCCAACAGTCAAAGACAGAGGTAAAAGGCCTCATGGGTCTCCATTGGTCCCAAGGAAGGAACCCCCCGCAGGTAGTTCCCTTGAATAGTGTCACATGTCTAAAAATAAAAAAAACATGTAAGTGCAGTTCCCAGTAACACTGAGCCACTTG
The DNA here is from genome assembly GCF_027579735.1 of Bombina bombina. NCBI lineage: Eukaryota > Metazoa > Chordata > Amphibia > Anura > Bombinatoridae > Bombina > Bombina bombina. The sequence continues at coordinate 1,204,220,384 of NC_069502.1, forward strand.
ATTTCACATAAAAGAATAGCAATCATAATATTTGAAATAACCTAAAGGTCAGTAAGACCGGTTTATGAAAACTAGTGCACTCCTTGTTGGGGTCTCCATATCTCCACACCCTCCACCCAAGGCAAACAACCAAAGGCAACTGATTGACAAACCAATACTTAGGCCTTCTGTGTCGTGGACTGTGTGACGACCTGGATCAGAACAATAGTGCATAATGTGTAGTTGAAGGTAAATGTATTTTTAACTTTTGTGTGTATAAGGTTTATTGTGTTCTCCACTGAAATTTCACAGAATTATTGATGGTAAATTATTTGCCGTAAATTTTCTTATATATATATTGTCTTGTATTGAATTGCAGAACTGGCCAGCTGCAATAAATATGCAAAGACAATATTTAGTTTAAATAATATTTAGTGGATGAATACAATTAAACCATATATAATCCATAAATACGTTTGTATATAGAGCTGCGGTGCTATAAGAAAAGGGAGGGGAAGAGGGAACTGTTTAACCCTAAGAAGAATGCAGGCTCTGTTAGACAAAACACCCTTGTAAATATAGCCAAAAGTTTAATGATTACTGGAGTTGGGAATAAGAATATCCCATACCACATACCAGAACCTCTGAGTGCAACTGTAGGTCTTGTACCAGAATGGCATGTTCCAAAACTGTCCAATAATTTAACTAGGAAAGACTTACTGTGTAAACTAGGGAAAGTTTTCCTTAATGTGTCTGTAGGGGAAAATGAATGTGTATACGTGCCTTGGAGTGATAATTGCAGAATCTATGTGTTAAAGATTTGTCACTAATAAAATCGGCAGGGAAATGTTTTATTGAAATTAAAGGGACAGTGTAATTAGACATGTGCATGGTGAAAAAATTCGGTTTGGTTCGGATCGATTCAGATTTTTTTTAATTTCACTTTGGATCGATTCGAATTCGGAAAAATTCAAATCAATTCGGTTCGGATTTGTTTCGGATTTATTCGGAGTCGAATAAATTTGGCTGGATTCAGTTCGATTCGGTTCAGAAATTCGGAATTTCGGTAAGTGTTAGGTGAGATGTGCTGTGTATTAGACTAGTATATGTACTGTATATTAGGTGTAACCCATAGCAGAGTGATATAACCTAATATACTGTACAATACTAGTGTAATCCATGGCCATCTGAATCTACCGAATAAATCCGAACTAATTCGGATTTATTCGGTAGATTCGGCACTATTTTAATTTGGAAATTCGAATCGATCCGAATCCCAAATTTTACGAATTCGGCCGAATTTCCAAATCGATCCGAAACGAATCGCACATTTCTACTTGACATTTTGTATCCAAATCTCTGCAGACTGCCCACTTATCTCAGTGTTTTTTTACAAACTTGCAATTTAGCCAATTAGTGCTGACTCTTGCGTCAGTAAATGTTGTATATTTAGCACAGTTAAACTAGCAGTGCATTTATTAGCCTTTCACAGCCAGACAGTGAAATAAGAGGAGGCCAACAAGTTCTTAGAAATCAGCCTATGAGCCTACCTACTTTTAGCCTTTAACAAAGAATACCAAGCGAACAAAGTAAATTTGAAAGTTGCTTGCAATTACATGCCCTATCTAAATCATTAAAGTTTAATTTTGTTGACCCTTTAAAGAGAAACATAAAGTACCCTGTATTTTCCAATACCCCCTGTTTAAAATGCTAATGACTATTAGTTTAACATTGCTCAAAAATAGGCTGTAAATATAATATCTGTGATGATGATTTTAGAGACTATGACATACAACTAACATCAATGCTTAAGCATTCCATATCCAGGTACATGCTGCACAGTTACAGAATAATAATCGTGTAGTGCATGCTGCACAGTTACAGAAAAATAATCATGTAGTACGTGCTGCACAGTTACAGAATGATAATCATGTAGTACATGCTGTACAGTTACAGAATGATAATCGTGTAGTGCATGCTGCACAGTCACAGAATGATAATCGTGTAGTGCATGCTGCACAGTTACAGAATGATAATCGTGTAGTGCATGCTGCACAGTTACAGAAAAATAATTGTGTAGTACATGCTGCACAGTTACAGAATGATAATCATGTAGTACATGCTGCACAGTTACAGAATGATAATCATGTAGTACATGCTACACAGTTACAGAATGATAATCGTGTAGTGAATGCTGCACAGTTACAGAATGATAATCGTGTAGTGCATGCTGCAAACTTACAAAATGATACCGTTACAGAATGATAATTGTATAGTGCATGCTGCACAGTCACAGAATGATAATCGTGTAGTGCATGCTGCACAGTTACAGAATGATAATTGTGTAGTGCATGCTGCACAGTTACAGAATGATAATCGTGTAGAACACGCTGCACAGTTACAGAATGATAATCGTGTAGTGCATGCTGCACAGTTACAGAATGATAATCGTGTAGTACATGCTGCACAGTTACACATTGATAATCGTATAGTGCATGCTGCACAGTTACATAATGATAATCGTGTAGTGCATGCTGCACAGTTACAGAATGATAATCGTGTAGTGCATGCTGCACAGTTACAGAATGATAATCGTGTAGTGCATGCTGCACAGTCACAGAATGATAATTGTGTAGTTCATGCTGCACAGTTACAGAATGATAATCATGTAGTGCATGCTGCACAGTCACAGAATGATAATCGTGTAGACGCATGCTGCACAGTTACAGAATGATAATCGTGTAGTGCATGCTGCACAGTTACAGAATGATAATCATGTAGTGCATGCTTCACAGTTACACAATGATAATCGTGTAGTGCATGCTGCACAGTTACAGAATGATAATCATGTAGTACATGCTGCACAGTTACAGAATGATAATCGTGTAGTGCATGCTGCACAGTCACTGAATGTTAATCGTGTAGTGCACGCTGCATAGTCACAGAATAATAATCGTGCATGATGCACAGCTACAGAATTATAATCATGCATGCTGCACAGTTACAGAATGATAATCGTGTAGTGCATGCTGCACAGTTACACAATGATAATCGTGTAGTGCATGCTGCACAGTTACAGAATGATAATCATGTAGTACATGCTGCACAGTTACAGAATGATAATCGTGTAGTGCATGCTGCACAGTCACTGAATGGTAATCATGTAGTGCACGCTGCACAGGCACAGAATGATAATCGTGTAGTGCATGCTGCACAGTTACAGAATGATAATCGTGTAGTGAATGCTGGACAGTTACAGAATGATAATTGTGTAGTGCATGCTGCACAGTTACAGAATAATAATCGTGTAGTGCATGCTGCAAAGTTACAGAATGATACTGTTACAGAATGATAATCGTGTAGTGCATGCTGCACAGTTACAGAATGATAATTGTGTAGTGCATGCTGTACAGTCACAGAATGATAATCGTGTAGTGCATGCTGAACAGTAACAGAATGATAATCGTGTAGTGCATGCTGCACAGTCACAGAATGATAATCGTGTAGTGCATGCTGCACAGTTACAGAATGATAATCGTGTAGTGCATGCTGCACAGTTACAGAATGATAATTGTGTAGTGCATGCTTCACAGTTACAGAATGATAATAATGTAGTGCATGCTGCACAGTTACAGAATGATAATCGTGCATGCTGCACAGTTACAGAATGATAATCGTGCATGATGCACAGCTACAGAATTATAATCATGCATGCTGCACAGTTACAGAATGATAATCGTGTAGTGCATGCTGCACAGTTACAGAATGATAATCGTGTAGTACATGCTGCACAGTCACAGAATGATAATCGTGTAGTGCATGCTGCACAGATACAGAATGATAATCATGTAGTGCCTGCTGCACAGTCACAGAATGATAATCGTGTAGTGCATGCTGCACAGTTACAGAATGATAATCGTGTTGTGGATGCTGCACAGTTACAGAATGATAATCATGTAGTGCATGCTGTACAGTTACAGAATGATAATCATTCATGCTGCACAGTTACAGAATGATAATCATGTAGTGCATGCTGCACAGTTACAGAATGATAATCGTGCATGCTGCACAGCTACAGAATGATAATCGTGCATGCTGCACAGTTACAGAATGATAATCATGCATGCTCCACAGTTACAGAATGATAATCGTGTAGTGCATGCTGCACAGTCACAGAATGATAATCGTGTAGTGCATGCTGCACAGTTACAGAATGATAATCGTGTAGTGCATGCTGCACAGTTACAGAATGATAATTGTGTAGTGCATGCTTCACAGTTACAGAATGATAATAATGTAGTGCATGCTGCACAGTTACAGAATGATAATCGTGCATGCTGCACAGTTACAGAATGATAATCGTGCATGATGCACAGCTACAGAATTATAATCATGCATGCTGCACAGTTACAGAATGATAATCGTGTAGTGCATGCTGCACAGTTACAGAATGATAATCGTGTAGTACATGCTGCACAGTCACAGAATGATAATCGTGTAGTGCATGCTGCACAGATACAGAATGATAATCATGTAGTGCCTGCTGCACAGTCACAGAATGATAATCGTGTAGTGCATGCTGCACAGTTACAGAATGATAATCGTGTTGTGGATGCTGCACAGTTACAGAATGATAATCATGTAGTGCATGCTGTACAGTTACAGAATGATAATCATTCATGCTGCACAGTTACAGAATGATAATCATGTAGTGCATGCTGCACAGTTACAGAATGATAATCGTGCATGCTGCACAGCTACAGAATGATAATCGTGCATGCTGCACAGTTACAGAATGATAATCATGCATGCTCCACAGTTACAGAATGATAATCGTGTAGTGCATGCTGCACAGTCACAGAATGATAATCGTGTAGTGCATGCTGCACAGTTACAGAATGATAATCGAGTAGTGCATGCTGCACAGTTACAGAATGATCATTGTGTAGTGCATGCTGCACAGTTACAGAATGATCATCGTGTAGTGCATGCTGCACAGTCACAGAATGATAATCGTGCAGTGCATGCTGCACAGTTACAGAATGATAATCGTGTAGTGCATGCTGCATAGTCACAGAATGATAATCGTGTAGTACATGCTGCACAGTCACAGAATGATAATCATGCAGTGCATGCTGCACAGCTACAGAATAATTGTGTAGTACATGCTGCACAGTTACAGAATGATAATCGTGTAGTACATGCTGCACAGTCACAGAATGATAATCGTGTAGTTCATGCTGCACAGTTACAGAATGATAATCATGCAGTGCATGCTGCACAGTCACAGAATGATAATCGTGTAGTGCATGCTGCACAATTACAGAATGATAATCGTGTAGTTCATGCTGCACAGTTACATAATGATAATCGAGTAGTGCATGCTGAACAGTTACAGAATGATAATCGTGTAGTGCATGCTGCACAGTCACAGAATGATAATCGTGCAGTTGATGCTGCACAGTTACAGAATGATAATTGTGTAGTGCATGCTGCATAGTCACAGAATGATAATCGTGTAGTACATGCTGCACAGTCACAGAATGATAATCGTGTAGTGCATGCTGCACAGTTACAGAATGATAAACGAGTAGTGCATGCTGCACAATTACAGAATGATAATTGTGTAGTACATGCTGCACAGTTAAAGAATGATAATCGTGTAGTACATGCTGCACAGTCACAGAATGATAATCGTGTAGTGCATGCTGCACAGTTACAGAATGATAATCGTGTAGTGCATGCTGCACAGTTACAGAATGATAATCATGTAGTGCATGCTGCACAGTCACAGAATGATAATCGTGTAGTGCATGCTGCACAATTACAGAATGATAATCGTGTAGTGCATGCTGCACAATCTCAGAATGATAATCGTGTAGTGCATGCTGCACAGATACAGAATGATAATCATGTAGTGCCTGCTGCACAGTCACAGAATGATAATCGTGTAGTGCATGCTGCACAGTTACAGAATGATAATCGTGTTGTGGATGCTGCACAGTTACAGAATGATAATCATTCATGCTGCACAGTTACAGAATGATAATCATGTAGTGCATGCTGTACAGTTAAAGAATGATAATCATTCATGCTGCACAGTTACAGAATGATAATCATGTAGTGCATGCTGCACAGTTACAGAATGATAATCGTGCATGCTGCACAGCTACAGAATGATAATCGTGCATGCTGCACAGTTACAGAATGATAATCGTGCATGCTCCACAGTTACAGAATGATAATCGTGTAGTGCATGCTGCATAGTCACAGAATGATAATCATGTAGTACATGCTGCACAGTTACAGAATGATAATCGTGTAGTACATGCTGCACAGTTACAGAATATTAATTGTAACTTGTCTCAAACTCTTGCTACATAAGCTCTGTAACCTCGTCAGCCCAGCTACCAGCAGACTGATGCCTTCCTGTGAAGCTCCAGCCTCGCTTGTGTCCCATTGCTATGACCAAAACAACTCTGCAATGCAGTTTGAGATGGAATTCACCCGACTAAATCATATTGCTGTTTGATGCTATTGTCACAGAGTTAAATAGCATCAGAAGAGGGAATGTTGTAAATAATAAGCAATATCTGTCTGTTTTAATTGTAGTGCCTAGTGAGGTCTGAATGTGAATTTCTATGCAGGCATTATTAGTCAGGAGAGGCCAGTCTGAACAGGGGCTATAAAAAATAACTAGCCCTGCATGTATGTCTTTGTAAATCTGATAACCTTCTTGTGTGCTTGTCCAAATTTTGTTTTTCCAGCCTGTAGCAGTAAACAACTAAATTGCTTAGTGACCTGAAAGGCCAAAATAAGGAATATCTCATAACAATAGTTCATCCCTGATCTTTGACTTTCCTAATTGTATGGTCAGGCACAGAAACACCTACTGCTCTGAATAAAATAGAATTTGCTGACTTAAATCTACTTATCTTGTAACCATATTTGGTAAAATTCCTTGAATTTTGTAGCTAGCCAATCATGAATTGTATTAGCCTAGATATGGAGATCAGGAATGCCCTGTCTCTTGTGTATAAATACCTGGGATGGGGACTGACCCCCCCCAGAGAAAACCTTGTATTGTTTCTCTCCATACTGCAGTGTGTAATCAATAAACAAACTCTTTTTAACCTGTCTTGGTCTAAAGAAGTTATTCTGTCCAAGGTGAATATAACACCAACACCTGTTCAAAGAAGAGCAAATTGCTGAAAACCCCCTCCACTGTCTCATCAACTCCGCAGAGTAATCCTGAAAGAGTAAGGGTTTGGCATTTTCAAACATTAATGAGGGGAGCACCTGCACCTTTACTTAAAAGTGTAAGAACTTAATCATCACTTGTCTCAGGGGCAGGCCCTCTCTGGCATTCTGTCTATCCGGCCCTACTCTGTAATCTCTCTCTACACTACCTCTGAGAGTACCTGCTGCTATACCCAGCAAGGATGGGAGGGTTTGTTCAATGAAGTGTATTATTTTTTCGATTCAGATAGACCCACTAACCAAACATTATTTTGCCTAGACCTGTTTTCCAAGTCTTCTAGGCGCTGGTGTAAGAGCTGATTCTGGTGTGTCAGATCCTCTACCTTTTTACTGTGTGCCACATTAAAGTCTTCTAATTCTGAGACCCTTTCTTCCACTTCATTAAAGCGAGTTGTTTTTTGTTTGACTTCTCCCGCTAAAGTGTCTACACCAATTTGAATACTGTCCATTTTAGGCATAAAAAGAGATTTTAGTTGTTGTACTTTAGATGGGATTCTTTAGGAACAGATAAAACCTTTTCCATTTTTGTTTGAGGAGGAAGCTGAGATATCTAAGCTAGCCTTCTGCTTCCTGTCACTATCCTTACCCTTGCCAGACATTTTAGAGGGTTCTAAGAAATTATCCATAAAAGATAGAAAAATAACAGGATAGCATGCAATCTTAGACGAGACACTATTCACAGACCCTATGACAATATAATCTCTGTTCAAGTTGCTTCTGCATGGGGAATAAAACACATGACACACATTAGTCTCCTACCTATACATATCTCTCATGCAGAGTACATACAAATAAAAGATAGCATTCAGCATTCACATTTATTTGAAACAAAGAGATTAGGCGAGGGCCATGTCAGGGTGTATCTAAGATGGCTCAACTGGTTTTGCGCCTTTTTTCCACACTCCTTCTCCATGGCTCTGGCTGCTGTGCTCGAAGTGTTATTCCAACGGTCTTAAGAAGCCAAATGGCCAAGCACCACTATCACCTCTGCTGCCTCTGTAGTCTGTGGGGTCTGGTCCAATCTTCTCCCGTGAGTCGTCTCTGCAATGTTAGCCTTGCATTTTCCACTCCAAGGCAAATTCCTATTACAAGTGACTGGTTATTGCTACCATGAGCTTGCAGTAGCAATTAGCGCTCAGAAAATTAACCAGAGGTCAGACCTCTGGTTAATTTTTTAAATGTGCACAATTGCCCCCCAAAATACAGTGTTTAGTGCTTACTAAAAAATAAAAAATATCAACATTTAAAAAAAAAAAAAAAAAAAACAGCACAAAGCAGTTATCAGGGGTTAAAGTGGGAGTGGGGTAAAGTGCCTTTACATTGTGGTCTTTGGGGACTGTGTGTTCTCTGTAAATATATATATATGTATATGCTTATAAACATACTAGTTGGTAAGTCTACCCAGAGTACAGTCTATGGCCTATAGTTATGAAGCCGCCTACTTACCTGCATTCGCCGGCCCAATACGCTCGCCTGAACTCGCCTACCATCGCTGCCAGGGACCTGAATACATTTGCCAAAGTTATCAAGAAAGCTGTCAAGAAGCCACGCACCAAGTACGGAGCGATGAGCAGCGGACTGTTGTTAACTGACAGTCATCGATCTCGCTGCTCATTGGCTTCTTCGCAGCTTTCTTGTTAGCCTGTCACTAAGCACCCACACTAACTATACTGTTTTCCCCCCTAATTCGCCACTCCCGGAGCCTCCCGCACCTAAATAAAGTTATTACCCCCTAAACTGCGGCTCCCGGAGCCCGCCGCAACTATAATAAATATATTAACCCCTAAACCGCCGCTCCCGCACCCCGCCGCCACCTACTTTATACCTATTAACCCCTAATCTGCCACCCCTATACCGCCGCCACCTATATTCAAGTTATTAACCCCTATCCTGTTGATCCCGGACCCCACCGCAACTAAATCAATTGTTTAACCCCTAAAACGCCACACCCGGAGTCCACCGCCACCTATATTAAAGTTATTAACCCCTACCCTGCCCCCCACTTCACTGCTGCCACCTACATTAAACTTATTAACCCCTATCCTGTTGATCCTGGACCCCGCTGCAACTAAATTGAATGTTTAACCCCTAAACCGCTGCTCCCGGACCCCGCCGCCACCTATACTAAACTTATTAACCCCTATCCTGACCCCCTATACCGAAGCCACATATATAAAACTTATTAACCCCTAAACCTAAGTCTAACACTAACCCTAACACCCCCTAACTTAAATATTATTTTAATAAATCTAAATACATATTGCTCGTATTAACTAAATTAATCCTATTTAAAACTAAATACTTACCTGTAAAATAAACCCTAATATAGCTACAATATAACTATTAATTATATTGTAGCTATTTTAGGATTTATTTTTATTTTACAGGCAACTTTGTATTTATTTTAACCAGGTACAATAGTTATTAAATATTTATTAACTATTTAATAACTACCTAGCTAAAATACATACGGCTAGATTTAGAGTTGGGCGGTAGCCGTCAAAACCAGCGTTAGAGGCTCTTAACGCTGGTTTTTACCGCCCGCTGGTATTTGGAGTCAGTCAGGAAAGGGTCTAACGCTCACTTTGCAGCTGCGACTTTTCCATACCGCAGATCCCCCTACGCCATTAGCGTATCCTATCTTTTCAATGGGATCTTTCTAACACCGGTATTTAGAGTCTTGGCTGAAGTGAGCGTTAGAAATCTAACGACAAAACTCCAGCCGCAGAAAAAAGTCAGTAGTTAAGAGCTTTCTGGGCTAACGCCGGTTTATAAAGCTCTTAACTACTGTGCTCTAAAGTACACTAACACCCATAAACTACCTATGTACCCCTAAACCGAGGTCCCCCCACATCGCCGCCACTCTATTAAAATTTTTTAACCCCTAATCTGCCGCTCCGTACACCGCCGCAACCTACATTATCCCTATGAACCCCTAATCTGCTGCCCCTAACACCGCTGACCCGTTTATTATATTTATTAACCCCTAATCTGCCGCCCTCAACGTCGCCGCCACCTACCTACAATTATTAACTCCTAATCTGCCGACCGGAGCTCACCGATACTATAATAAAGTTATTAACCCCATATCCGCCTCACTCCCGCCTCAATAACCCTATAATAGATTGTATTAACCCCTAATCTGCCCTCCCTAACATCGCCGACACCTAACTTCAAGTATTAACCCCTAATCTGCCGACCGGAGCTCTAATAAATTTTTTAACCCCTAAAGCTAATTCTAACCCTAACCCTAACACCCCCCTAAGTTAAATATAATTTTATTCTAACTAAATAAATTAACTCTTATTAAATAAATTATTCCTATTTAAATCTAAATACTTACCTGTAAAATAAACCCTAATATAGCTACAATATAAATTATAATTACAGGGAGTGCAGAATTATTAGGCAAATGAGTATTTTGACCACATCATCCTCTTTATGCATGTTGTCTTACTCCAAGCTGTATAGGCTCGAAAGCCTACTACCAATTAAGCATATTAGGTGATGTGCATCTCTGTAATGAGAAGGGGTGTGGTCTAATGACATCAACACCCTATATCAGGTGTGCATAATTATTAGGCAACTTCCTTTCCTTTGGCAAAATGGGTCAAAAGAAGGACTTGACAGGCTCAGAAAAGTAAAAAATAGTGAGATATCTTGCAGAGGGATGCAGCACTCTTAAAATTGCAAAGCTTCTGAAGCGTGATCATCGAACAATCAAGCGTTTCATTCAAAATAGTCAACAGGGTCGCAAGAAGCGTGTGGAAAAACCAAGGCGCAAAATAACTGCCCATGAACTGAGAAAAGTCATGCAACATCACTGGAGTGCCCAAAAGCACAAGGTGTGCAATACTCAGAGACATGGCCAAGGTAAGAAAGGCTGAAAGACGACCACCACTGAACAAGACACACAAGCTGAAACGTCAAGACTGGGCCAAGAAATATCTCAAGACTGATTTTTCTAAGGTTTTATGGACTGATGAAATGAGAGTGAGTCTTGATGGGCCAGATGGATGGGCCCGTGGCTGGATTGGTAAAGGGCAGAGAGCTCCAGTCCGACTCAGACGCCAGCAAGGTGGAGGTGGAGTACTGGTTTGGGCTGGTATCATCAAAGATGAGCTTGTGGGGCCTTTTCGGGTTGAGGATGGAGTCAAGCTCAACTCCCAGTCCTACTGCCAGTTTCTGGAAGACACCTTCTTCAAGCAGTGGTACAGGAAGAAGTCTGCATCCTTCAAGAAAAACATGATTTTCATGCAGGACAATGCTCCATCACACGCGTCCAAGTACTCCACAGCGTGGCTGGCAAGAAAGGGTATAAAAGAAGAAAATCTAATGATATGGCCTCCTTGTTCACCTGATCTGAACCCCATTGAGAACCTGTGGTCCATCATCAAATGTGAGATTTACAAGGAGGGAAAACCGTACACCTCTCTGAACAGAGAGGCTGTGGTTGCTGCTGCACGCAATGTTGATGGTGAACAGATCAAAACACTGACAGAATCCATGGATGACAGGCTTTTGAGTGTCCTTGCAAAGAAAGGTGGCTATATTGGTCACTGATTTGTTTTTGTTTTGTTTTTGAATGTCAGAAATGTATATTTGTGAATGTTGAGATGTTATATTGGTTTCACTGGCAAAAATAAACAATTGAAATGGGTATATATTTGTTTTTTGTTAAGTTGCCTAATAATTATGCACAGTAATAGTCACCTGCACACACAGATATCCCCCTAAAATAGCTAAAACTAAAAACAAACTAAAAACTACTTCCAAAACTATTCAGCTTTGATATTAATGAGTTTTTTGGGTTCATTGAGAACATGGTTGTTGTTGTTCAAAATGAATCCTCAAAAATACAACTTGCCTAATGCTTCTGCACTCCCTGTATATTGTAGCTATATTAGGATTAATATTTATTTTACAGGCAACTTTGTATTTATTTTAACCAGGTACAATAGCTATTAAATAGTTAAGAACTATTTAATAGTTACCTAGTTAAAATAATTACAAATTACCTGTAAAATAAATCCTAACCTAAGTTACAATTAAACCTAACACTACACTATCAATAAATAAATTAAATAACCTACCTACAATTATCTACAATTAAACCTAACACTACACTATCAATAAATTAATTAAATACAATACCTACAAATAAATACATTTAAATAAACTAACTAAAGTACAAAAAATAAAAAAGAACTAAGTTACAAAAAATAAAAAAATATTTACAAATATTAGAAAAATATTACAACAATTTTAAACTAATTACACCTACTCTAAGCCCCCTAATTAAATAACAAAGACCCCCAAAATAAAAAAATGCCCTACCCTATTCTAAATTAAAAAAGTTCAAAGCTCTTTTACCTTACCAGCCCTGAAAAGGGCCATTTGTGGGGCATGCCCCAAATAATTCAGCTCTTTTGCCTGTAAAAAAAACATACAATACCCCCCCAACATTACAACCCACCACCCACATACCCTTAATCTAACCCAAACTCCCCTTAAATAAACCTAACACTAAGCCCCTGAAGATCTTCCTACCTTATCTTCACCATGCCAGGTTCACCGATCCGTCCACCAAAGTCTTGATCCAAGCCTCCGAAATCTTGATCCAAGCCCAAGCGGGGGCTGAAGAGTGACGTCCATCCTCCGGCTGAAGTCTTGATCCAAGCGGGCAGAAGAGGACATCCAGACCAGCAAACATCTTCATCCAAGCCGCATCTTCTATGTTCTTCAATCCGATGATGACCGGCTGATCTTCAAGACCTCCAGCGCGGATCCATCTTCACCGATGACTTACCGACGAATGACGGTTCCTTTAAGGGACGTCATCCAAGATGGCGTCCCTCGAATTCCGATTGACTGATAGGATTCTATCAGCCAATCGGAATTAAGGTAGGAAAATTCTGATTGGCTGATGGAATCAGCCAATCAGATTCAAGTTCAATCCGATTGGCTGATCCAATCAGCCAATCAGATTGAGATGGCATTCTATTGGCTGATCGGAACAGCCAATAGAATGTGAGCTCAATCTGATTGGCTGATTGGATCAGCCAATCGGATTGAACTTGAATCTGATTGGCTGATTCCATCAGCCAATCAGAATTTTCCTACCTTAATTCCGATTGGCTGATAGAATCCTATCAGCCAATCGGAATTCAAGGGACGCCATCTTGGATGACGTCCCTTAAAGGAACCGTCATTCGTCTTGAAGTCGACGGTGAAGATGGATGGATCCGCGCTGGAGGTCTTGAAGATCAGCCGGTCGTCATCGGATTGAAGAACATAGAAGATGCGGCTTGGATGAAGATGTTTGCCGGTCTGGATGTCCTCTTCTTCTTGGAACAAGACTTCAGCCGGAGGATGGAGGTCACTCTTCAGCCCCCGCTTGGGCTTGGATCAATATTTCGGAGGCTTGGATCAAGACTTTGGTGGACGGATCGGTGAACCTGGCATGGTGAAGATAAGGTAGGAAGATCTTCAGGGGCTTAGTGTTAGGTTTATTTAAGGGGGGTTTGGGTTAGATTAGGGGTATGTGGGTGGTGGGTTGTAATGTTGGGGGGGGGTGTATTGTATGTTTTTTTTTTACAGGCAAAAGAGCTGAATTATTTGGGGCATGCCCCGCAAATGGCCCTTTTCAGGGCTGGTAAGGTAAAAGAGCTTTGAACTTTTTTAATTTAGAATAGGGTAGGGCATTTTTTTATTTTGGGGGTCTTTGTTATTTTATTAGGGGGCTTAGAGTAGGTGTAATTAGTTTAAAATTGTTGTAATATTTTTCTAATGTTTGTAAATATTTTTTTATTTTTTGTAACTTAGTTCTTTTTTATTTTTTGTACTTTAGTTAGTTTATTTAAATGTATTTATTTGTAGGTATTGTATTTAATTAATTTATTGATAGTGTAGTGTTAGGTTTAATTGTAGATAATTGTAGGTAGTTTATTTAATTAATTTAATGATAGTGTAGTGTTAGGTTTAATTGTAACTTAGGTTAGGATTTATTTTACAGGTAATTTGTAATTATTTTAACTAGGTAACTATTAAATAGTTCTTAACTATTTAATAGCTATTGTACCTGGTTAAAATAAATACAAAGTTGCCTGTAAAATAAATATTAATCCTAAAATAGCTACAATATAATTATAATTTATATTGTAGCTATATTAGGGTTTATTTTACAGGTAAGTATTTAGATTTAAATAGGAATAATTTATTTAATAAGAGTTAATTTATTTTGTTAGATTTAAATTATATTTAATTTAGGGGGGTGTTAGGGTTAGGATTAGAATTAGCTTTAGGGGTTAAAAAATTTATTAGAGTAGCGGTGAGCTCCGGTCGGCAGATTAGGGGTTAATACTTGAAATTAGGTGTTGGCGATGTTAGGGAGGGCAGATTAGGGGTTAATACTATTTATTATAGGGTTATTGAGGCGGGAGTGAGGCGGATTAGGGGTTAATACATTTATTATAGTAGCGGCGAGATCCGGTCGGCAGATTAGGGGTTAATAAGTGTAGGTAAGTGGAGGCGACGTTGGGGGCGGCAGATTAGGGGTTAATAAATAAAATATAGGGGTCGGCGGTGTTAGGGGCAGCAGATTAGGGGTACATAGGGATAATGTAGGTGGCGGGGGTGTACGGAGCGGCAGATTAGGGGTTAATAATAATATGCAGCGGTCAGCGATAGCGGGGGCGGCAGATTAGGGGTTAATAAGTGTAAGGTTAGGGGTGTTTAGACTCGGGGTACATGTTAGGGTGTTAGGTGCAGACATAGGAAGTGTTCCCCATAGGAAACAATGTAGCTGCGTTAGGAGCTGAACGCTGCTTTTTTGCAGGTGTTCGTTTTTTTTTCAGCTCAAACAGCCCCATTGTTTCCTATGGGGGAATCGTGCACGAGCACGTTTTTGAAGCTGGCCACGTCCGTAAGCACCGCTGGAATTTAGAGTTGCAGTGGCGGTAAATATGCTCTACGCTCCCTTTTTGGAGCCTAACGCAGCCCTTCTGTGAACTCTAAATACCAGCGGTATTTAAAAGGTGCGGGAGAAAAAAAAGCCAGCGTAGCTAACGTACCCCTTTGGCCGCAGAACTCTAAATCTAGCCATTACAAAATTATCTGTAAAATAAATCCTAACCTAAGTTCCAATTAAACCTAACACTACACTATCATTAAATTAATTAAATAAATTAACTACAATTACCTAACATTAAATTAAATTTAAAAAAATTAACTATAGTACCAAAAACCCCCCGACTAAATTACAGAAAATAAAAAAGAATTACAAGAAGTTTAAACTAATTACACCTAATCTAAGCCCCGTAATAAAATAATAAAGCCCCCCAAAATAAAAGAATGTCCTACCCTATTCTAAATTACAAAGTAACCAGCTCTTTTACCAGCCCTTAAAAGGGCTTTTTGCGGGGCATTGCCCCAAAGTAATCAGCTCTTTTACCTGTAAAAAAAAATACAACCCCCCCAACATTAAAACCCACCACCCACATACCCCTACTCTAACCCACCCAACCCCCCTTAAAAAACCTAACACTAACCCCCTGAAGATCACCCTACCTTGAGCCGTTTTCACCCAGCCGGGCCGAATTCTTCATCCAAGTGGTGCAGAGAAGGTCCTCCATCCATCAGAAGTCTTCATCCAGGCGGCGTCTTCAATCTTCATCCATCTGGAGCGGAGCCATATTCCAAGGAGCCGACACGGAGCTATCCTCTTCAACCGACGACTAAACAACGAATGAAGGTTCCTTTAAGGGACGTCATCCAAGATGGCGTCCCTCGAATTCCGATTGGCTGATAGGATTCTATCAGCCAATCTGAATTAAGGTAGGAAAAATCTGATTGGCTGATTCAATCAGCCAATCAGATTGAAGTTCAATCCATTGGCTGATCCAATCAGCCAATCGGATTGAGCTTGCATTCTATTGGCTGTTCCAATATATGTATAATGTAGGTGGCGGCGGGGTCCGGGAGCGGCGGTTTAGGGGTTAACATGTTTATTATAGTTGCGGCGGGGTCCGGGAGCGGCAGTTTAGGGGTTAATAAGTTTATTTAGTTGCGGCGGTGTAGGGGGGGCAGATTAGGGGTGTTTAGACTCGGGGTACATGTTAGGGTGTTAGGTGTAAACGTTCCCATAGGAATCAATGGGATATCGGGCAGCAGCGAACATAAGCTTTCGCTATGGTCAGACTCCCATTGATTCTTAAAAACAGGTACGCTGGGCCAGAATAGTGGCGAGCGTACCTGGTAGTAGTTTGATAACTACCAAAAGTAGTCAGATGTGCCGAACTTGTGTTCGGAACATCTGTAGTGACGTAACCATCGATCTGAGTCCAGCGGATCGTAGGTTTATATTACTATATTCTACTTTTGCCGGGCTGTAGGGCTTGATAACTAAGACGAATCAGCCTCGCCACAAATACACTGGGGAATTCCAACGTATTTGCAGTTGACGGCTTGATAACTAGAGGCCTATGTGTTGTTAATAAAAAAATAATAATATTTTTAATAATAAAAAATAAAAAAAGAACTACAGAAAAATATAAACAAATTATCAAAAATAAAAAAATAAACCTAATCCCTATAAAAATAAAAAAGCCCTCTCAAAATAAAAAAACCCCCTAATCTAATGCTAAACTACCAATAGCACTTAAAAGGGCTTTTTGTAGGGCATTGCCCTAAGTTAAACAGCTCTTTTGCAGTTATTAAAAATTCTAATCCCCCCTAACAGTAAAACCCACCAAACCTCCCAAAATAAATAAACCTAACACTAAAAAACCTAAACTATCCATTGCCCTGAACATTTAAAAATTAAACCTAAGTTTAAATTAAGCTAAAATTACAGAAAATAAAAAAAATCTAATAGTACAGAAAATAAAAAAAAATTACCAAAGTTTAAAAAAATTAAAACTAATCCCTATGAAAATAAAAAAGCCCCCCAAAATAAAAACACCCCCTAATCTAAGAATAAACTACCAATTGCCCTTAAAAAGGGTTTTTGTAGGGCATTGCCCTAAGTTTAACAGCTCTTTTAAGAATTAAACATACTAAGACCCCCTAACAGTAAAAATCCCCACCCACCAAACCCCCCAAAATAAAGAACCTAACACTAAAAAACCTGAACTATCCTTTGCCCTGAAAAGGACATATGTATGGGCATTCAGCGCTTTTGCTGACCATCCTTAATCTAAAAAAAGAAAAAAAATTAAATATATACTCACGGGTCCTAAAGTCCGGCGGAGAAGGTCCTCTCCATGCGGTGAAGTCTTCTTCAAAGCGGCCAACATCTTCTTCCAAGCGAGGATCTCTTCTATCTTCATCCAGGACAGCGGAACTGAAGACCGGCGATGGCGGAACTGAAGACCAGCAACTGAGGAGCCATAAAGCGTGGAGGATCCCCTTCTTCCGATCGCCGCCGTACACTGAATAGTGAATTCAAGGTACGCGATTAAAGATGGTGTTCCTTAAATTCCTATTGGCTGATTTGATTCTTCAAATTTAAATCAGTCAATAGGATTAGAGCTACTGAAATCCTATTGGCTGTTTAAATCAGTTTGGGGGGTTGAATACCCATCTGGACTAGCACTGCTTTCTCTAACTTAGCCAATAGGATTTCAGTAGCTTTCATCCTTTATTGGCTGATTTGAATTTAAAGAATCAAATCAGCCAATAGGAATTCAAGGGATGGCATCTTTAATCGCCCTAACATAAACCCCTAGTCTAAACACCCCTTATCTGCCACCCCCGACATTGCCGACACCTAAATAAAGCCATTAACCCCTAATCTGCTGCTCCAGACATCGCTGACACTAATAAAATTATTAACCCCTATTCCACAGCTCCCCGACATCACCGCCACTATAATAAAGTTATTAAGCCCTAACCTCCGGCCTCCCATATAGCAAAATACTAAATTAAACTATTTACCCCTAAACCTAACACCCCCATAACTTTAACCCCTTGAGTGCTAACGACGGCTCTGAGCCGTCGCAGAGTTTCTCACTCAGGTGCTAACGACGGCTCAGAGCCGTCGCTAGCACTCTCCCACCTTGATGGAGATCTGGGGGCTCCCACCCGCTCCTATCCTGGCGATCGTGCCTGTAGAGTGACAGGCATCGCCGGGGCTTCCCGTTTTGCATGGTGACGTCACGCGTAATGACGTGATGGCGTCACCACGCAACTTTATGTAAAAAAGACAATGGACAATATAGGGAAAGGGGGCATGCTAGTTAGAAGCCTGTATCTCAGCTACAGACCCCACCATTGGAAAGGTAATCGCCTAACCTTTCCAATGGTATAAGTCTTGGGGATCTGAAAAGAAAAGAAAAAATGTAAAAAAAAAAAATTAAAAATGTAAAATTAAAAAAACCCTCAAATGTGCTTAGCACCCAGGTGGAAAAGTGCTTAGCACTCAAAGGGTTAAATTAAAATTACAATATAACTATATTCAAATAAATAAAAACTTACCTGTGAAATAAATATAAACCTAACATTAAACTATAAATTAACCTAACATAACTAATCGAATAAAATAAAAAATACTACCAATTAAAATATCTTAATTACAAATTTAAAAAACCTAACACTACGAAAAAAATAAAAAATCTTAATTACAACTAAAAAAAATATAAATCCTAAGAAAATTTAAAAAAATCTAAGTTTACCAAGAGTAATTAGTACTAAAATCACGAAAAATAAAAAACACTAAGATAAACTAAATTATCAAAAATAAAAACAATTACACCTAATCTAATAGCCCTATAAAAAATAAACAAAATAACCATCCCCCCAGCCTACAATAAACTACCAGTAGCCCTTAAAAGGGCCTTCTGTAGGGCATTGTCCTAAAGAAATCAGCTCTTTTACCTGTAAAAAAAATGCAAAGTCCCCCCCCCAAAATAAAAAAAACCTAACTCTAAAAAAAATCTAAGCTACCCATTGCCCCTTGTATGGGCATTGTCCTTAAAAGGGCATTTAACTCTTTTGCATTGCCCTTAAAAGAGCATTTAGCTCGTTTTCAAAGCCCAAAGTCCTAATCTATAAAAAAAAAAACACCCAAATTTTTTTTAAAAAAACTAACACTAACCCCAGAAGATCTACTCATGGTTTCAGTCCGGACATTCATCTCCATCCAGGTGGCGAGGTTTTCATCCAGGCGGTGAGGTCTTCATCCATTCCGGGGGCGTCTTCTATTTTCATCCCGGCGGCGTGGAGCGGAGCCATCCTGGAAGCCGAAGACATCCTGCGCGGAGTGTCCTCATCATACAGTCGTGGCCGTACACTGAATGCAAGGTAGCCATTTCAAAATGGGGTACCTTGCATTCTTTTTGGCTGATTTGATTCTTCAAATTCAAATCAGCCAATAGGATGAGAGCTTCTGAAATCCTATTGGCTGTTAAAAACAGCCAATAGGATGAGAGCTACTAAAATCCTATTGGCTGTTCAAATCAGTTTGGGGGGTTGAATACCCATCTGGACTGGCACTGCTTTCTCTAACTTAGCCTATTCACTATGTCTAGCTATATGCTGATTGTAGACTGACACATATATGGCTTATTGTGAGGTTTAATGATATGACTGCATTCCACTTAGTGGCTGTTAGGTAATATATTGGTTTCCAGATAGAATGTTGAATACACTTTAGAACATGCCAATCATAATTACCATTACAGGTACTAATAAGCAGACTCTTAGGGGCCCATTTCTCAAGCTCCGAATGGAGCTTGAAGGGCCGTGTTTCTGGCTAGTCTTCAGACTCTCCAGAAACACCAGTTATGAAGCAGCGGTCTAAAGACCGCTGCTCCATAACCCTGTCCGCCTGCTCTGATGAGACAGACAGGAATCGCCGGAAATCAACCCGATCGAGTACGAGTCTGCAGGGGGCGGGGTTGCACCAGCAGCACTTGTGAGCTGCTGGTGCAATGTTAAATGCGGAGAGCGTATTGCTCTCCGCATTCAGCAAGGTCTTGCGGACCTGATCTGCACTGTCAGATCAGGTCCCAAGACCTTTGATAAATAGGCCCCTTACTGTATAATGTTACCACTCTGTATACCAATATAGTCCATGAAATAGCTAACTAATGCACACTATATTTCTCATTAGCTGGGTAGTTATCTGATAATAAGATTCCTGGTATAGATTGACAGTCACAGTGTATATTGTACTAATTGTAACATGTTGATCCGTTTAATCTGTTTTTAGTGACCGCATCCGGTAGCCATGGCGACGTACTGAGCCTGTGCAGTGGTACGGTCAGAACGCCAGGCGACTTCCGGTTTTGCGGCGTGGATTGTTTGGTGAAGGATTTGTAAGGAGCAAGGTATGTACACTATGTTTATGGTCTGAGGACGGAGTTAAAATCTCCGAAACGTCACCTTATGATATAATAAAGTATTATTGTTATATTTGTCAAGACCCGGTGAGTGCTTTACTTTTATGGACTTTGTATGACTATTCAAAGCACCCTGGGCTGTTGCTGGTTAAAGTGAGTGCAGAGCCCTGCAGTGGAATATATATATATAAATGTATATTGTACAAAAAACCATCAGATATAAGTAGAAATAAGTATTTAGGAATATATAGAATGTATTCGTATATGTGAAGAACATAGGAATGTGAAAAATGCATATTTTCATGTCAGGTTAGAGCACATGAGAATATGCTATTGGGTTTGCGCAAGAGTAGGATGTTAGGATTTTTACCACTTTTTTTTCTCCATTGACTTCTATGGGGAAATATGTGAACACCAACGCGATATTGTAAGTTCGTCTTTTTGCGCTTTTTGGGTTAGCACACAAGCGAAAGCAGTTTTCTTTCAATGAGCGCAACCCAACAAGCGTAAAAAGCTTCTAACGCAATTAACACTTGAACAGGGGCGTTAACTAGCACACCACTTGTAATCTAGCCCTTAATTTTCAATGCAGTGCTTTAATATATGCTACCAGTTTAATGTTCCTTTAACACTAACTGTTTGTTCAGAACTACATGCAAGGCTCTGTGCTAAACAGACTTTTATAGGCCCTTTAAAGATAAGTTGCCCTATTTCTTCCTGAGAAACCTTATTGTTGTTGAAGAATATATTTCATACGCTTTTGTGTGACAAGAACCTTTTATTCATTATGAAAACCTCAAGTTCCTTGATACTCTGCATAACAAAATTCTTGAATATTGTGCACAGTATTCTTGCTGTGTTTTGTATTCGTACTGGAAACTGGAAGCTGCCAGCATTTGGTAAATAAAGGTAAATATAATAATAGTGGGTATTGCACAATAAAACCAGAGGCGCTATACAAGTAACAAATAACTATGCCAGGCATCGGATAGCAAAATGCAAAGGAGTTGAAAGCTCTTCCCTGCAAGTACTGACAATAATGATATAATGCACAATATAATAGAATAGTCTTCTTATAGAGTACAGGTTGCTAACGGAAACTAAATTTATTGTTTGACTAGAGTGAGAGACAGGGTTGATTGTAGGGAGGGAGATATAAGATCTCACAGAGCCCTGTTCCTTCTCTGATACAGCAAACTGTGATTAGGTTAATTGAATTCTGCCACCATGTGTGCCCTGCAAAAGGAATAGACAGACTGGTAGGGATGATCGTGTCCTCGTCCATGATAGATAACAGGTGCAATAGTGTCCCCAAACTTATTAGTTTATCAAAGAATCAGAATTCAATTATGTGAAAGTGAAAAAAAAAATGTGGGTTTTTTTATTGCCATATTGAGATTAATTATAGCAACAGCAATACAGCAACTTCAATTTTTTAGACTATGAATATGATAGTGAGGGCGCTAAACAGCTAAAGATATCAGTAATAAATCCAGTTATAAAACATTTGTTTAAAACAGTGTTTTTCAACCAGTGTGCCGTGGCACACTAGTGTGCCGTGAGAGATCCTCAGGTGTGCCACGGCAGACTGACAACAATGGGACATATTTTTTAAACTTTGCTTGTTTTTTACTCCCAGTGCAGGGGTAGTTTGTAGGAGGCATGGCATAACAGCACAATACATACAGTATGTGTGTGTTTGTGTGTATGTGTATATATATATATATGTTGTATTAGGCTACAATGTGTGATTTTTTTTAAATTTTGGGATGGTAGTGTGCCACAGGATTTTTTAATGTAAAAAAGTGTGCCACGGCAAAAAAAAGGTTAAAAATCACTGGTTTAAAACATTTATTTATCTGTTTTATGTATCATTCTAGAAAATAGGGACGTCTCCCGTTAAAATATATGTATACAATGTATCAGATCTGCCAATAGTTAATACAATAAAAAGGCAACAAACTCGTTAGTGTTTGGTACATTTTCTAGTTCAAAGTCCCAATTAGTCAATGTGCCAAATAATCTTGTATTCAGAGCTTATTGGCGTTTATGGAAACAATCGGCTAGAATACGAGTTTTGCGTTATGAGGGGTGCGTTGCTAACTTGCACGTTATTCTCACCGCTCACTTACCTACAACGCTGGTATTACACCCACTAACTTAAATATAATTAAAATAAATCTAAATGAAAGCTACTATCATTACTTAACGGCTAGATTACGAGTTTTGCATTAAGGTGAAAAAGCAGCGTTATCAGGTCCTAACGCTGCTTTTTACGCCCGCTGTTATTATGAGTCTTGCAGGTTTAGGGGCACTGCACACTTTTTTGGCCTGAACACAAAGCAATTTACTTAAATTTCGTAAAGGCTTTTTTCAATGGGACTTGCATAGCACCGGTATTACGAATTTGTCCTGGGAGGCCAAAAAGTGAGCGGTACACCCTCTACCGCCAAGATTCCTAACACATTTTAAAGTCAGTAGTTATGAGTTTTACACTACAAAGCTGTAGCATAAAACTCATAACTACAGTGCTAAAAAGTACACTAACACCCATAAACTACCTATTAACCCCTAAACCGAGGCTCTCCTGCATCGCAAACACTAAAATAAAATTATTAACCACTAATCTGCCACTCCGAACATCACCGCCACTAGAATAAACATATTAACCCCTGAACCGCCGCACTCTTGCCTCGCAAACACTAGTTAAATATTATTAACCCCTAATCTACCGCCCCTAACATCGCCGCCACCTACATTATACTTAGTAACCCCTAATCTGCTGCTCCGGACATTGTCGCCACCTACATTATACCTATTAACCCCTAATCTGCTGCCCCAACATCGCCGCCACTATACTAACTTTATTAACCCCTAAACCTAAGTCTAACCCTAACACCCACTAACTTAAATATAATTAAAATAAATCTAAATGAAATCTACTATCATTACTTAACGGCTAGATTACGAGTTTTGCGTTAAGGTGAAAAAGCAGCGTTATCAGGTCCTAACACTGCTTTTTACGCCCGCTGTTATTATGAGTCTTGCAGGTTTAGGGGCACTGCACACTTTTTTGGCCTGAACGCAAAGCAATTTACTTAAATTTCGTAAAGGCTTTTTTCAATGGGACTTGCATAGCACCGGTATTACGGGTTTGTCCTGGGAGGCCAAAAAGTGAGCGGTACACCCTCTACCGCCAAGATTCCTAACACATTTTAAAGTCAGTAGTTATGAGTTTTACACTACAAAGCTGTAGCATAAAACTCATAACTACAGTGCTAAAAAGTACACTAACACCCATAAACTACCTATTAACCCCTAAACCGAGGCCCTCCCGCAATGCAAACACTAAAATAAAATTATTAACCCCTAATCTGCCACTCTGAACATCACCGCCACTAGAATAAACATATTAACCCCTGAACCGCCGCACTCTTGCCTCGCAAACACTAGTTATATTATTAACCCCTAATCTACCGCCCCTAACATCGCCGCCACCTACATTATACTTAGTAACCCCTAATCTGCCGCTCCGGACATTGTCACCACCTACATTATACCTATTAACCCCTAATCTGCTGCTCCAACATCGACGCCACATACCTACATTTATTAACCCCTAATCTGCCAATCCCAACGTCGCTGCCACTATTCTAAATTTATTAACCCTTTAAACTTAAGTCTAACCCTAACACACCCTAACTTAAACATAATTTAAATAAATCTAAATAAAATTACTATCATTACCTAAATTAAAAGTATTTAAAAATAAAATACCTACCTATAAAATAAACCCTAAGCTAGCTACAATATAACTAATAGTTGCATTGTAGCTAGCTTAGGCTTTATTTTTATTTTACAGGCAAGTTTGTATTTATTTTAACGAGGTAGAAGAGTTACTAAATAGTTATTAACTATTTACTAACTACCTAGCTAAGATAAATACAAATCTACCTGTAAAATAAAACCTAACCTAAGTTAAACTAACGTAGAAAGAACAGAACAACCCAGCACTCATCAACCAGACCCAAGGTGCACGCTAGTGGAAAACAACCATGCCTGGGCTGCTGCAATTGTGGCAATATAATCAAAGGGGATTCCTTTTCACACCCGCTAACTGGTAGAAAATTTAAAATTCCAGGTTTCTTTACATGTAACACAGATTATGTAATATATTTAATTAAATGTCTGTGTTCTAAGATTTATATAGGTGAATCCACCAGAAGGGTAAGGGACCGGATTTTGGAACATAAGTCCAATATACATTGCAATAATAGGGATGCTCCTGTATCAAACCACTTTCTACAGGCAGGACATACTATTTCACAGTTGAGATATCAGGATGATCACTATATTAATGAATATGTATATTATATTGTATCTTCCAGGTTACTATAAGTTGATAAGAGGAAATTGACTTAACCACTAGAGGGAGCATGAAGGAAAGTCTCCCTGATGTATAGACACAGAGGGTTAATTATTAGTCTCACACCTGTACAGGTAGTAACCCCGCCTATCATGGCTACATAAGGAGTGGTTTTGTCATTTGTTTGTATAACATGATTAAGGTCAGGTTCTGACCGAAACGTCGTTGTTTTTATGTCTCTGATGCAATAAAAATATAAAGAATACTTTAAGTTGGTGCTGCTTCAACTTCTTCACTATACCTAAGTAAAACTAACACCTAACACTACACTACAATTAAATAACTTACCTAAATTAAATACAATTAAATAAATTAAATACAATTAGCTAAATTACAAAAAAAAAATCACTAAATTACAGAAAATAAAAAACAATTTACAAGATATTTAAACTAATTACACCTAATCTAAGAGCCCTATCAAAATTAAAAAGCCCCCCAAAATAAAAAAAAACCTAGCCTAAACTAAACTATCAATAGCCCTTAAAAGGGCCTTTTGCGTGGCATTGCCACAAAGAAATCAGCTCTTTTACCTGAAAAAGAAATACAAACTACCCCCCCAACTACCTAGCTAGAATTCTATCAGTGTAAGAATCAATACAGGGAATTGGTTAGGTTACCACTCAGTCTCACAAATATCGGGGCTGTTAAGTCACAATCCCCTATTCTGATCCTAGACTGAGGGCCCAGTATGGGTTAAAAAGGAATTCTCAACTCTGCAGAAAGGATTAGCTCAATTAGTGAAAGCTGAATCCAATACTTGCTGTACAGAGGAGAAAATGATATTAGTGCCTGTATATAAGGATTAACAGGCAAGAGTGAGACCAAAATGAAACTTGCATATAATACTGAAGAATAGGTAGAATATTTATACTTATACTTAAGCTAATAAGTCAGTTCACTTGTAGGAGTATCAGAAAATAGAGTCACATATATGAGAAATGCAGCCTTTTCCTGGAGTGAATGTACATAGGCACAGATTTCAATGATAAGTTCAGTTCACAGCATATAAGATACAAGTTTGCAATAAAACCTGATGAGTCCAGAAAACACTTTCAAAATGGTAATGCCAAAGGAATATTCAGTACCTTTAATCCTGTGGTCTGGTGAAAGATGCTGCTAGAGGAAAAGCAGCAGTTACCTGGAGTCCGGTATCGCCAAACAGGAAGTGCAGGCTGTGAGTATAGCAGAGGAGCTGCTGACAGGCACGGCAGAGGAATTCTGAAAAGCACAATCTGTGAGCTGTAAGCCTAAAAGCTTAAGTAAATGCTGAGGAGACAAAAAGGTATTTGTAGCAAGCATAAGAAATAACAAAAAGTTGCAGGAAATAGATTTTGGTGAGTTCCTGTAAGTAGGCTCAGGTAGAGATCCAGAGAGCATGTAGATTGCTTCAGCACAAGCCAGGATACTCAGCATAAGGATCAAATTACAGAGCACAGGATTTAGTTAGGAGGAGCCTTATAAGGGTTCAAATTTAAAGGGACAGACAAACTGACAAGACCTCAGACATGACAGAACCCCCCCCCCCAAAGGAGCCACTCCGAGGCTCAGGGCCTAGGACGATCAGGATTCCTTCGATGAAAGAGAGAGACCAAGCGAGGAGCCGCCAGATTTGTGGAGGGTTCCCAAGAATCCTCATCATGGGAAAACCCCTTCCAATGGATGAGATACTGCAGCTCATTGAGATGAAAACGGGAATCCAAAATGTCCTGAATCTCATATTCTGGAAGCAAAAGATCAGAAATCGGGGGAGCACAACTAGAGAAGGGAGGAGCCCCAACTGTAGAGGGCTTAAGGAGCGAGACATGAAAGGTGGGGTGCACTGGAATGGAGTCCGGCAATTCCAAAGTGACAGCGTTGGGATTAATAACCCTAGATATCCTAAACGGACCAATATATAAGGCAGCCAGTTTCTTGGTAGGAACCTTCAGATGCAGATGTTTAGTCGATAACCAAACCATATCACCAACTACATAAGCAGGAGGTTGCCTCCTGCGTAAATCATAAAAGGTCTTCTGTTGTTGTTGAGATGTTTTAAGATTGTCCTGAATGATCCGAAAGTGTTGAGATAATTTGTTTATTGTGTCATTGACCAAGGGACAGATGGTGTCTTCTCTGGGATATAAATGAAATCTAGGATGGAAACCGTAATTTGCATAAAAAGGTGAAACTTTTGTAGAAGCATTAACTGCATTATTAAAAGCAAATTCAGCAGTAGGTAGTAAAGACAACCAATCATTCTGTAAGAAAGCACAATGACAGCGTAAGTATTGCTCAAGTGTCTGGTTTGTTCTCTCCGTTTGTCCATTTGTTTGGGGGTGATATGAAGAGCTGAGTCTGCGCTGTATTTTTAAAATGATACATAGTTGAGTCCAGAACTTTGAGGTGAATTGAGAACCTCTATCTGATGTTATGGTATCTGGAAGTCCATGCAACCTAACAATATGAGAAAGAAAAAGTTTTGCAGTTTCAGAGGCTGTAGGCAAGGAATGACACGGTACAAAATGAGCCATCTTGGAAAATAAATTGACGACCACCATGATGCAGTTATGGTTGTTAGAGCTAGGAAGTTCTACCATGAAATCCATAGCAATGTCTTTCCAAGGCCTATCAGCCACGGGTAGAGATAAGAGTAAACCATATGGAGCTGCCTTGGATGGTTTCGCCATAGCACAAATAGTGCAAGCTTTGATATGTTTATCAACATCAGATGACATGGAGGGCCACCAGAAATCCCTTTGTAGGAGATGTTTGGTTCTACGGAATCCAGGATGACCACATATAACGGATTCATGGACAGAATGCAAGATCTCTTTTCGTAGATTTGAGGGTATGTAGAGCTTTCCATCATGATAATACAGACCATCCTTATTTTTGGTAAGGTAAGGCAGAGGTAAGTCGGGATCTTGTTTTTGAGAGGACTGGAGGTTAGTAGTGAAATCCAAAGCTAAACCAATAAATTTACTTTGGGGAATGACACTACCAGTTGTGTTGGAATATGAAGGTCTTAAAACTTTCCTGGAAAGAGAATCGGCCTTACCATTTTTGCATCCAGGCCTGTATGTAATAAGGAAATCAAAACGACTGAAAAATAAGCTCCATCTGATTTGACGTGCCGATAATGTTTTATTGGTTTTAAGGTATTCCAAGTTGTTATGGTCGGTGTAAATCAAAAAAGGAATGGTTGTACCTTCCAGGAGATGCCTCCAAAATTCAAGGGCAGATTTTATGACCAGGAGTTCTTTTTCTCCAATGGAGTAGTTCAGTTCTGGGGATGTCATAACTCTTGAAAAGTAACTAACGGGATGCATGGGGGTGTTGGGTGTTTTTCTTTGCGACAAAATAGCTCCCAAGCCATAGTCAGATGCATCAACCTCCAATATATATTGCAATTGGGGATCAGGAAACTTAAGAATTGGAGCAGTAGTGAAAGAGTGTTTCAACTTTTGGAAAGCTTGTTCTGCTTGAGGGGTCCAATGGAATGTTGATGAATTACCACTTAAAGAAGTGATAGGTTTAGCAATAGAAGAGAAATTTCTGATAAATCTTCTATAAAAGTTAGAAAAACCAATGAGACACTGTATGTCCTTCTTGTTAGTAGGAGTAGGCCAAGAAGTTATAGCTTCTATTTTTTTTTGTTCCATCTGTATGCCGAAATTGAATAACCCAGAAAAGATATAGTATCCGTATTGAAAATACATTTTTCAGGTTTAGCATAAAGTGAATTTTGTCTAAGTCGGAGTAAAACAATGCGTACATGTATAGTATGTTGTTCTTCAGTTTTGGAGTAAATCAGTATGTCGTCAAGATAAATAATCATACATACGTCAAGTAGATCACTAAATAAATCATTAATAAAGCACTGAAAAGTTGCTGGTGCATTACATAAACCGAATGGCATGACAGCATACTCGAACAAGCCATACCTTGTTTGAAATGCCGTCAGCCATTCGTGTCCCTCTTTGATTCTTATTAAATTAAACACCCCTCTCAGATCGAGTTTAGTGAAAATAGTCGCCCCTTGTAATCGTTCTATGATTTCTGGAATAAGGGGCAGAGGGTATCTGTTCTTCTTGGTTCTTTTGTTGAGCTCTCGGTAATCAATAATTGGGGATGTGGATGGCCTAATAAAGCCCTTCCATAAGTTGTCATCGAGATATTGTTTCAAATGTACTAATT
Organism: Bombina bombina; assembly: GCF_027579735.1. Classification (NCBI taxonomy): domain Eukaryota; kingdom Metazoa; phylum Chordata; class Amphibia; order Anura; family Bombinatoridae; genus Bombina; species Bombina bombina. Next base: position 1,204,249,565 of record NC_069502.1, read on the forward strand.
CTGGCTCAGAAAGAGGGTATATATGTCCGTATGGGATATCAGAACCAGGTAACAATTCTATGGGGCAGTCGTATGACCTGTGTGGAGGTAAATTTTCTGCTTCAGTTTTGTCAAAAACATCCATAAAGTCTGAGTATGTCTTAGGAATAACAGGAGTCTCAATGGATGTGTTAAGTATATGTGTTGGCAGGTAACAGGATTTAGAACAAAATGTAGAATTGAAGAGAACTTGTGAATTTCTCCAAGATATCTGAGGTTCGTGTGTTTGCAACCAGAGTAGACCTAGAACTATAGGAAACAGGGGTGATGCTATAACGTCAAAGGATATAGACTCTCTATGACCAGAAGTAGTGGTCATGAGCAGTGGTACAGTCTTATGGGTGACAGGACCTGAAGATAAATAAGAACCATCAATCACACGTATGGCTAGTGAATCAATACGTTTTATTAATGGAATGTGATATTTATCCAGAAAAGTTTTATCAATGAAATTGCCCGTGGTTCTGGAGTCAATAATGGCCTGTGTCTGGATTCTTTGTCCCTCCCACTGTAAAGAGATAGAGAGGTTACAATGAGTAATAAGTGAAAAGTGTTGAGTACAAACTACTACTGAAGACCTACTCTTACCCTTTTGTTTCTGGAGAATAGGACAGTCCTTTACTGTATGTGCCTTGGAAGCACAGTATAAGCACAAATTATTGGCCTTTCTTCTGTTCTTTTCTTCTGTAGTCAAAGGACCTTTAGTAAAAGCAATCTCCATTGGTTCATCAGAAGTGCGGGCAACAGGAGGAGTATAGGATGGTATAGGTGACTTTCTCCATGGCTGTTCTGCATAACCTCTCTCACTTTTACGTTCACAAATCCTCCGATCTATAGTGACAGCATGTGACATAAGTCCATCGAGAGTAGAGGGGAGAGGACCCCTTGCCAATTCGTCCTTAACAATGTCTGAAAGACCAGTACGGAATTGGTATAGCAATGCTGCCTCATTCCACATGGTGTCAGGTGCCCACCTTTTGAAATCAGAGACATAATCCTCAGCAGGTCTTCTATTCTGTTTTAATGCCTTAAGTGCATTTTCAGCTGTATTCTGTTTATTTGTATCCTCATAGAGGAAAGACATTTTCTCAAAGAACTGTTGTAGAGAATCCAGAATTGGATCATTATTTTCAAAAAAATTGGTAGCCCAAGCTTTGGGTTCTCCTTTCAGATATGAAATAACAGTAAGAACTTTTGTACGTTCAGTAGGATAAGTCTTTTTCAATGAGAAGAAAAGGAGACAAGAATTTTTAAAGTCTCTGAACTGATTTATATCCCCTGAAAATCTCTCTGGGGGACAGACTTGAGGATCAGGGGGTGATTCAGACATGGAGGGTCTGTTGTCAATGTTGTCTCTAATGACTGTTCTGAGATACTGATTCTGAGACTGGATCTCTCTAATGCCTTGAATTAGTATATCCATGTTCTGAGCTAATGTAAATACTTTATTAGTGAGTTCTGCTAACGCCATAGTAATTCCCTTTTCTTTTTCTTTTTGGCTCTGTAATATGTAAGAATCAATACAGGGAATTGGTTAGGTTACCACTCAGTCTCACAAATATCGGGCTGTTAAGTCACAATCCCCTATTCTGATCCTAGACTGAGGGCCCAGTATGGGTTAAAAAGGAATTCTCAACTCTGCAGAAAGGATTAGCTCAATTAGTGAAAGCTGAATCCAATGCTGAACAGAGGAGAAAAGGATATTAGTGCCTGTATATAAGGATTAACAGGCAAGAGTGAGACAAAAATGAAACTTGCATATAATACTGAAGAATAGGTAGGATATTTATACATATATGAGAAATGCAGCCTTTTCCTGGAGTGAATGTACATAGGCACAAATTTCAATGATAAGTTCAGTTCACAGCATATAAGATACAAGTTTGCAATAAAACCTGATGAGTCCAGAAAACACTTTCAAAATGGTAATGCCAAAGGAATATTCAGTACCTTTAATCCTGTGGTCTGGTGAAAGATTCTGCTAGAGGAAAAGCAGCAGTTACCTGGAGTCCGGTATCGCCAAACAGGAAGTGCAGGCTGTGAGTATAGCAGAGGAGCTGCTGACAGGCACGGCAGAGGAATTCTGAAAAGCACAATCTGTGAGCTGTAAGCCTAAAAGCTTAAGTAAATGCTGAGGAGACAAAAAGGTATTTGTAGCAAGCATAAGAAATAACAAAAAGTTGCAGGAAATAGATTTTGGTGAGTTCCTGTAAGTAGGCTCAGGTAGAGATCCAGAGAGCATGTAGATTGCTTCAGCACAAGCCAGGATACTCAGCATAAGGATCAAATTACAGAGCACAGGATTTAGTTAGGAGGAGCCTTATAAGGGTTCAAATTTAAAGGGACAGACAGACTGACAAGACCTCAGACATGACAATCAGCCAATCGGAATTAAGGTTGAAAAACAGCCAATAGAATGCGAGCTCAATCCTATTGGCTGATTGGATCAGCCAATAGGATTGAAGTTCAATCCTATTGGCTGATTGCATCAGCCAATACGATTTTTTCAATCTTAATTCCGATTGGCTGATAGAATTCTATCAGCCAATCTGAATCTAAGGGAGCCCATCTTGGATGACGTCATTTAAAGGTACCTTCATTCAGCAAGAAGACGTTGATTGAAGAGGATGCTCCACACCGGATGTCTTGAAGATGGAACCGCTCCGTGTCCGAAGGAAGAAGATAGAAGATGCCGTCTGGGTGAAGACTTCTGCCCGTCTGGAGGACCACTTCTGCCGGCTTCGTTGAGGACATCTTGCCGCTTGGATGTGGATATTCGGGGGTTAGTGTTAGGATTTTTTAAGGGTGTATTGGGTGGGTTTTATTTTTAGGTTAGGGCTTTGGGCAGCAATAGAGCTATATGCCCTTTTAAGGGCAATGCCCATCCAAATGCCCTTTTCAGGGCAATGGGGAGCTTCGGTTTTTTTAGTTAGGGTTTTATTTGGGGGGTTGGTTGTGTGGGTGGTGGGTTTTACTGTTGGGGGGTTGTTTGTATTTCTTTTTCAGGTAACATAGCTGATTTCTTTGGGGCAATGCCCCTAAAAAGACCCTTTTAAGGGCTATTGATAGTTTAGTTTAGGCTAGGGTTTTTTTTTATTTTGGGGGACTTTTTATTTTCATAGGGCTCTTAGATTAGGTGTAATTAGTTTAAATTTCTTGTAAATAGTTTTTTATTTTCTGTAATTTAGTGTATGTTTTTTTTTAAATTTAGCTAATTGTATTTAATTTATTTAATTGTATTTAATTTAGGTAAGTTATTTAATTTTAGTGTAGTGTTAGGTGTTTGTGTAACTTAGGTTAGGTTTTATTTTACAGGTAAATTTGTATTTATTTTTGCTATGTAGTTAGTAAATAGTTAATAACTATTTAGTAACTATTCTACCTAGTTAAAATAAACTTGCCTGTAAAATAAAAATAAACCCTAAGCTAGCTACAATGTAACTATTAGTTATATTGTAGCTATTTTAGGGTATATTTTACAGGTAAGTATTTAATTTTAAATACTTTTAATTTAGGTAATGATAGTAATTTTATTTAGATTTATTTAAATTATATTTAAGTTAGGGAGTGTTAGGGTTAGGGTTAGACTTAGGTTTAGGGGTTAATAAATTTAGAATAGTGGCGGAGACGTTGGGGACGGCAGATTAGGGGTTAAGACATGTAGGTAGGTGGCGGCGATGTTAGGGGCGGCAGATTAGGGGTTAATAAATATAATGTAGGTGTCGGCGATGTTGGGGGCAGCAGATTAGGGGTTAATAAGTATAATGTAGGTGGCGGCAATGTCCGGAGCGGCAGATTAGGGGTTAATAAGTGTAAGATTAGGGGTGTTTACACTCGGGGTTCATGTTAGGGTGTTAGGTGTAAACATAAATTGTGTTTTCCCATAGGAATCAATGGGGCTGCGTTACTGAGTTTTACGCTGCTTTTTGGAAGGTGTTAGACTTTTTCTCAGCTGACTCTCCCCATTGATGTCTATGGGGAAATCGTGCACGAGCACGTATAACCAGCTTACCACTCACTTAAGCAGCGCTGGTATTGGAGTGCAGTGTGGAGCTCAATTTTGCTCTACGCTCACTTCTTGCCTGTTGACGCCGGGTTGATAAAAACCTGTAATACCAGCGCTGAAGGTATGTGAGCGGTGAGAATAAACTGCAAGTTAGCACCACACCCATGTTACCGCAAAACTCGTAATCTAGCCGTAAATTCTTCCTATTTAAAACTAAATACTTACCTGTAAAATAAACCCTAAGCTAGCTACAATATAACTAATAGTTACATTGTATCTAGCTTAGGGTTTATTTTTATTTTACAAGCAATTTTGTATTTATTTTAACTAGGTAGAATAGTTACTAAATAATTATTAACTATTTACTAACTACCTAGCTAAAATAAATACAAATTTACCTGGAAAATAAAACCTAACCTGTCTTACACTAACACCTAACCTTACACTACAATTAAATCAATTACCTAAATAAAATACAATCAACTAAATTTAATACAAATACCTAAATTGCAAAAATCCCCCAATAAATTAAACAAAATAAAAAGATATTTAAACTAATTGCACCTAATCTAATAGCCCTATAAAAATAAAGAAACCCTAGCCTAAATTAAACTACCAATAGCCCTTAAAAGGGCCTTTTGCAGGACATTGCCCCAAAGTAATCAACTCTTTTACCTGTAAAAAAAATACAAACAACCACCCAACAGTAAAAACCACCACCCACACAACCAACCCCCCAAATAAAACCCTAACTAAAAAAACACTCCTTAGAAAAGAATGCAGATGGATATTTACGTTGGATACACAGTTCCCTAATGGCCTTAATGACTAGGTTGACATGGCTTGTTTTCTTTAAAATAACGGTACTGGCCTAACTCTAATAGAATAGTACACTCTTTCCAGTTATTTATAATCACTATTTGAAAATTAGGGCATATCTAGATATCCTCTGGACTATGCCAGCTATCTACAGGCTTCCAATATCTTAAAAGCCTCTTGAACACAGAAGTTGCTTATATGTTGTTATTGCATTTATTACATTATTTATATATATATATATATATATATATATATATATATATATATATATATATATATATATATATATATATATATATATATATATATATATATATATATATATATATATATATATATATATATATATATTGCACTGGTTTCCCTTTGGCAATGTGTCTTCAAGATAGGTATTGATTATGCTATAATTTGACGTATGTATAAAAAAATAGAAAACAGCTAAAAGGCAGATGCAGCATAATTCACTTGTCAGTAGGGGTGTACTATCCAACATGCTATTAAAGGCATGCTTTTCAATCAACAATATCCGCCCTGATGAAGCCCCGCCTCACTAATGACGAGGGGGTGAAACACGCGTCGGTATCAGCTGACCCAGCAGGTATTCCGGAGTACCGACTTCAGCATTACTTGAATATGCTGTGCAATCGCAGCGAAATTAGAGCAAGTCACTTCCCTAGCAGGAACTTGAAAAGTTGTAGGTGTCCAAACAGGATCTTATCGACATAACAGCTACCGAAGAAGGTGTAGTATGTGGAAGTTACACATCACTTGACTTTTTTGTTTATGTCTGCACCAATCATCGGCTTTCTACACACTGATTACCAGCCTTACGGCAGTCAATAATTCCAGGAGATGTTTTCTTAGACTGTACATGGAACGCTAAACCACAATACTACTTAAAGCCACGAAGGCTTATATGCTTCATATGGAATGATTAAATTCTAAGACTCTGTGTTGCATGGACTTGGAATACTTATTGCATCCATTGCTGGCTTTTTTACTAACACAATTTTATTATATGTTTATGCTGGGGCTATCTGCATACTGCCTCCCTGTCAGTTTTTGCTTGGTGTTGAATACTTGATTGCACAACTTAGATCCCCTTTTTGGATATCTGCCCAGGGTATACCTCTTGTATTTATCTTTCAGGGGTTCTGGTAGCAGTTGGGTCTAGTTGTGCATCTTACTATTCAATCTGAATTTCTGTATAACTATTTCTTATGCTTCGCCTTATGCATGGCTGGTGATTAACCCACTCTAATGTGTCATTTTAATACATTGTATATGCTTTGACTTGCTACTTACTTTAAGGAGTATATTGTTGATAACCTAGATCCCTCTATTGTTAACTGCCCAGGATATACCTCCACAACGATTAGTGAAGGTTCTGTGTGCAGCTGGGTGTTGATTATCAAAATACATTCCGTTGATCAGCTGTAATTTGATCTTCATGTATCTGTTGGTACTGGGGTACACTCTGACCGGTCAGGTTTAGTTTTATACTTTACTTTGATATTTGTAAAGATTGATCAAGAGGCTTTTCTTTACACCTTGCCTATACTACATACTGTGTTTTCACATTTATTTATCCCAAACTTGGGGGCTACATTGTGTCATGAGACTTGATTGCATTTGCCAATAAAGTATTATTTTGTTTACTTTAAATTTTGTGCTGATTAATTATTCTATTTTCTAAACAGAGTGCTGAAGTTCCTGTCTTTTATGGAAATAAGTATACTTTGTTTCCACTTTCTTACTGTATGTTTCTAGACATAAAGAAACCTAAGTTCCCCATTACCCTGAAAAGGGCATTTGGATGGGCATTGCCCTTAAAAGGGCATTTTGCTCTATTGCTGCCCAAACCCTAATCTAAAACTAAACCCCAACCAATAAACCCCTAAAAAAGCCTAACACTAACCCCCGAAGATCCACTTACAGTTTCTGAAGAGCCGACATCCATCTTCAACGAAGCAGCAGAAGTCCTCATCGAAGCCGGCAGAAGTCTTCATCCAAGCGTCCGAAGTCCTCCTTGAAGCCGGCAGAAGTGGTCCTCCAGACGGGCAGAAGTCTTCATCCAGATGGCATCTTCTATCTTCATCCATCCAGCGCAGAGCGGGTCCATCTTCAAGACATCCAACGCGGAGCATCCTCTTCTTCCGACGACTCCTGGCGAATGAAGGTTTCTTTAAGTGACATCATCCACACCAATAGAATGCAAGCTCAATCCTATTGGCTGATTGGATCAGCCAAAAAGATTGAAGTTCAATCCTATTGGCTGATTGCATCAGCCAATAGGATTTTTTTAACCTTAATTCCGATTGGCTGATAGAATTCTATCAGCCAATCGGAATCTAAGGGAAGCCATCTTGGATGACGTCACTTAAAGGAACCTTCATTCGCCAGGAGTCGTCGGAAGAAGAGGATGCTCCACGCTGGATATCTTGAAGATGGATTCGCTCCACGCTGGATGAATGAAGATAGAAGATGCCATCTGGATGAAGACTTCTGCCCGTCTGGAGGACCACTTCTGCCGGCTTCAAGGAGGACTTCGGCCCGCTTCTTTGAGGATGGATGTTGGCTCTTCAGAAACTGTAAGTGGATCTTCGGGGGTTAGTGTTAGGCTTTTTTAAGGGTTTATTGGGTGGGTTTTAGTTTTAGATTAGGGTTTGGGCAGCAATAGAGCTAAATGCCCTTTTAAGGGCAATGCCCATCCAAATGCCCTTTTCAGGGCAATGGGGAGTTTATTTTTTTTTAGTTAGGGTTTTATTTGAGGCGTTGGTTGTGTCGGTGGTGGGTTTTACTGTTGGAGGGGTTGTTTGTATTTTTTTTTACAGGTAAAAGAGCTGATTTCTTTGGGGCAATGCCCCGCAAAAGGCCCTTTTAAGGGCTATTGGTAGTTTAGTTTAGGCTAAGGATTTTTTTATTTTTGGGGGGCTTTTTTTATTTTGATAGAGCTATTAGAATAGGTGTAATTAGTTTAAATATCTTGTAATTTGATTTTTATTTTATGTAATTTAGTGGGTTTTTTTTGTTGTAATTTAGGTATTTGTATTTAATTTACCGCTAGATTTAGAGTTCTGCGGCCAAAGGGGTGCGTTAGCTACGCGTGCTTTTTTTCCCCGCACCTTTTAAATTCCGCTGGTATTTAGAGTTCACAGAAGGGCTGCGTTAGGCTCCAAAAAGGGAGCGTAGAGCATAATTTACCGCCACTGCAACTCTAAATACCAGGGGTGCTTACGGACGCGGCCAGCTTCAAAAACGTGCTCGTGCACGATTCCCCCATAGGAAACAATGGGGCCGTTTGAGCTGAAAAAAAACCTAACACCAGCAAAAAAGCAGCGTTCAGCTCCTAACGCAGCCCCATTGTTTCCTATGGGGAAACACTTCCTAAGTCTGCACCTAACACCCTAACATGAACCCCGAGTCTAAACACACCTAACCTTACACTTATTAACCCCTAATCTGCCGCCCCCGCTATCGCTGACCCAACATATTTTTTTTTAACCCCTAATCTGCCGCTCCGTACACCGCCGCCACCTACTTTATCCCTATGTACCCCTAATCTGCTGCCCCTAACACCGCCGACCCCTATATTATATTTATTAACCCCTAATCTGCCGCCCCCAACATTGCTGCCACCTACCTACAATTATTAACCCCTAATCTGCCGACCGGACCTCACCGCTACTATAATAAAGTTATTAACCCCTAATCCACCTCACTCCTGCCTCAATAACCCTATAATAAATAGTAATAACCCCTAATCTGCCCTCCCTAACATCACCGACACCTAACTTCAAATATTAACCCCTAATCTGCCGACCAGACCTTACCGCTACTCTAATAAATTTATTAACCCCTAAAGTTAAGTCTAACCCTAACCCTTACACCCCCCTAAGTTAAATATAATTTTATTCTAACAAAATAAAATAACTCTTATTAAATAAATTATTCCTATTTAAATCTAAATACTTACCTGTAAAATAAACCCTAATATAGCTACAATATAAATTATAATTATATTGTAGCTATTTTAGGATTAATATTTATTTTACAGGTAACTTTGTATTTATTTTAACCAGGTACAAAAGCTATTAAATAGTTATTTACTATTTAATAGCTACCTAGTTAAAATAATTACAAAATTACCTGTAAAATAAATCCTAACCTAAGTTACAATTAAACCTAACACTACACTATCAATAAATTAATTAAATAAAATACCTACAATTATCTACAATTAAACCTAACACTACACTATCAATAAATTAATTACATACAAATACCTACAAATAAATACAATTAAATAAATTAACTAAAGTACAAAAAATAAAAAAAGAACTAAGTTACAAAAAATAAAAAAAATATTTATAAACATTATAAAAAGAGTACAGCAATGTTAAGCTAATTACACATACTCTAAGCCCCCTAATAAAATAACAAAACCCCCTAAAATAAAAAAAATGCCCTACCCTATTCTAAAATACAAATAGAAAAGCTCTTTTACCTTACCAGCCCTTAAAAGGGCCTTTTGCGGGGCATACCCCAAAGTATTCTGCTCTTTTGCCTGTAAAAAAAAAACATACAATACCCCCCCAACATTACAACCCACCACCCACATACCCCTAATCTAACCCAAACCCCCCTTAAATAAACCTAACATTAAGCCCCTGAAGATCTTCCTACCTTGTCTTTACCACGCCAGGTATCACCGATCCGTCCAGAGGAGGCTCCGAAGTCTTCATCCAAGCCCAAGTGGGGGCTGAAGAGATCCATCATCGGGCTGAAGAGGTCCATCATCGGGCTGAAGAGATCCATCATCGGGCTGAAGAGGTCCATCATCGGGCTGAAGAGATCCATCATCGGGCTGAAGAGGTCCATCATCCGGCTGAAGTCTTGATCCAAGCGGGGGCTGAAGAGGTCCATCATCGGGCTGAAGTCTTCTATCAAGCGGCATCTTCAATCTTCTTTCTTCCGGATCCATCTTCATCCCGCCGATGCGGAACATACATCCTTGCCGACGACTTCCCGATGAATGACGGTTCCTTTAAATGACGTCATCCAAGATGGCGTCCCTCGAATTCCAATTGGCTGATAGGATTCTATCAGCCAATCGGAATTAAGGTAGGAAAAATCTGATTGGCTGATTGAATCAGCCAATCAGATTCAAGTTCAATCCGATTGGCTGATCCAATGGCGGCGAGGTCCAGAGAGGCAGATTAGGGGTTAATAATTTTATTTTAGTGTTTGCAATGCGGGAGGGTGGTGGTTTAGGGGTTTACAGGTAGTTTATGGGTGTTAGTGTACTTTTTAGCACTTTAGTTATGAGTTTTATGATACAGCTTTGTAATGTAAAACTCATAAATACTGACTTTAGAATGCGTTACAAATCTTGCTGGATAGGCTGTACCACTCACTTTTTGGCCTCCAGAAAAAAGCATGTAATACCGGCCCTATTGAAGTCCCATTCAAAAAAGACTTTATGAAAATTGCGTAAGTTATTTTGCGGTACGGATTTCAACCCATGTGACCAATGGCGTCTGACATCACGGGTGGCCCTCGCAAATATTTTACCCTCTGGATTCGGCAGCCGTATTAAATAGACAACTTTGACAGATAGTGCTGAAAATACAACCTTGTGTCTTAATCGTGGACTCAGCTCCTGCACTTAGTGCCACACACGCAAGAAGTATAAAAGTGGTTGCTGTTAGTGTTTAAAAGTCACAATTAACCTGGGTTAAAAAACACTTCAAAAGTTTAAAAACAAATATTGTAATAACAACACACAATACTATTACCCACTGCTTTCAACATGTTTCACCCTACCAGGGCTTTATCTAGATAAGTGTGGCTAGTTGATTATGTTCTTATAAAGGGCCAACTCAATTCTTATTGGTTCATGATTCCATTGGTTGATTTTTCAATTGTTTAAAAAAAAAAAAAAGGTGGTATTGAGACATTGGGGTCCATTTAACAAGCTCCATAGGGAGCTTGTGTGCCCCTGTTTCTGGCGAGTCTTCAGACTCGCCAGAAACACCAGTTATGAAGCAGCGGTCTAAAGACCACTGCTCCATAACCTTGCCCGCCTGCTCTGAGCAGGCGGACAGACATCGCCGCAATTCAACCCGATCGAGTACGATTGGGTTGATTGACAGCTCCCTGCTGGCAGCCGCGAGTCCGCGTATTGCTCTCCGTATTCAGTGAGGTCTGGCGGAACTGATCCACAAAAACCTGCCTGCCTGACCATTCTAGTGGTTTGCCCTTGGACTGCTTTACCGTTCCCTAACCCTGCTGCCTGACCATTCTAGAGGTATGCTCTTGGACTGCTTTACTGTTGCCAAACCCTGCCTGCCCATTCTATTGGTTTACCTTGGACTGCTCTACCATTGCCACTGAAGACTGCCCTGCCTGTGGTGAGTGCTGTTTCCCTCATCTTGCTAACTTTCTCTGCTCTGGGATATTCCCTATCTTTCTGGCTCGACGCCGGGATAACAAGACTACTGGCCTAGTTCGGTCTGATAGAGGAGTATCCCACAAGCATTACATTATACTTGGGCCATGGAGCCAGATGAGGTGGTACGAGCGGTTTATCTTCAGGGACAGATGTAGGGAGCCCATACCACACAGTTGCAGAATATGGATTCCAAACTAGAGGATATTACCGCTCAACTCTCCTTACTAGTTACAGTGAGGAATACCGCTCCTGTTGTTGTACCACCAGTTTCTACTCCTTGTACCACAGCTTCTTCCTCTGCTTCTGGGAGTATACCCCGGATACCATTGCCTGACAAATATGAAGGTACTACTGATTGCAGGGGGATTTCTTAACCAGTGCAGGCTGCACTTCCACAATGATCCTCGCACCTTTCAGTCTCACCAGTCAAGGGTCACCTTTATTATTTCCTTACTGAAGGACAAGGCCCTAGCCTGGGTCTCTCCCCTTTTGGAACAGAATGCTCCACTCCTGCATGATGCTGATGATTTCGTTTGATGCTGCAGAATTTTCTCTCCTGGACCTCCACCAGGGCAATAGAACTGTGGCACAATTCACCATTGAGTTTCGCACCTTGGCACTTGAAATCACTTGGGATGACAGTGCTCTCTAGGTGGCCTTTAGGAGGCGTCTGCATGAACGCATCAAAGATAAACTTATCATGATGTTCCTTCTTCTTTGGATGACTTTATAATGCTTTGTATCAGTCTGGTCTCTTGCATCCAGGAGAGACAAGCCGAAAAAACAGAACTAGGAGGGTCCTTCCCTCCCGTCCTCCTATTCATCCGGTTTCAGCAGTATCCTCTACCACTTCAACTTCTCAAGCCACCCCAGTAAAGGAACCCATGGATCTTTTCTCTTTTAAACACTCAGAGTCTGAAAGACAGAGAAGAAGGAGATTGAGACTATGCTTTTATTGTGGCTCCCACCAACTAAAAAACTGTGTCATTCGTCCGGGAAAATCCAATGCTTAGGGGATAACACTGGGGTACCTCTAAGCATGATCTCTACTAAATCCCCTCATTCCACTCAGATTCTGGTACCTGTAACCCTTTCCTTCCTTCAGAATACAGTCCACACTCAAGTCTTCATTGATTCAGGGGCAGCTGGAAACTTTCTGGATCACTGTTATATGATTCAAGCTGGCTAGTCTCTTCTGCAGAAAAGACATTGTCTCAAAATAACTACTCTGGATGGCACCCCCTTTGGTTCAGGGTTGATCCATTTTGAGTCAGCACCCCTGACCCTGACTGTGGGAGTCCTTCATACCAAACAGCTGCAGTTCAAGGTCATTCATTCCCCAGCATAGCCTGTCATCCTTGGTCTTCCTTGGCTTCAGATACACAATCCACAGTTTGACTGGGCTGAAGGACAACTGGCTTCCTGGGGTACTTCCAGTTTCCACTCTTGTCTTGCTAAAGTCACTCCTCTGCTCCGCATCCCCATAGCCAGTATACAGACTCCTCCAAACCTTCTCTCAGTATATGCAGACTTTGCAGATGTGTTTGAGAAAAAAGCAGCCAACGTGCTGCCACCCCACCGTCCTTATGACTGCAAGATTGACCTCTTTCCTGGAGCCCCACTTCCAAAAGGGAAGACATATCCACTCTCCAACACTGAAACAAAATCCATGGAAGAGTACATCCAAGAGAACTTAGCTAAAGGTTTCATTCACCCTTCCTCCTTTCCTGCTGGGGCAGGCTTCTTTTTCATCAGTAAGAAGGATGGTGGGCTCAGACCCTGCATCGACTACAGGGCCTTCAACAACATAACTATCAAGAATCGCTATCCCATTCTTTTGATCCCTGAACTGTATGACTCACATCAGGATGCTCGCTTCTTCACCAAGCTGGACTTACGTGGGGCATACAATCTGATTTGTATCTTCCCAGGCCATGAATGGAAGACCACCTTCAACTCAAGATCTGGGCATTACAAATACCTTGTAATGCCCTTTGGGCTGTGTAATGCCCCTGCAGTCTTCCAGGCATTTGTCAACAATGTCTTCTGTGACCTCCTCAACTGCACTATCATCGTCTATCTGGATGACATCCTTGTTTTCTCTTCCCCTTTGGAGGAACATCATAAACATGTGAGACAGGTACTTCTATGTCTCAGAGACAATTCTTTGGCAGCCAAGCTTGAAAAATATGAGTTTGATCAAGTTCAGATCCAATTCCTTGGTTATGTCATCTCGAAGGAGGGTTTTGCCATGGATCCTGCTAAACTCACCGCAGTTCTAGAATGGCCTCAACCTACTTCATTAAAAGAATTACAGAGGTTCTTTGGGTTCTCCAATCATTACTGCAAGTTTATAAAGAAATTTTCTCAAACAGTCACTCCACTGACTGATTTGACAAAACGGAACAAAGACTGTAAACATTGGCCTCCTGAAGCCATAAATGCCTTCTCTTGTCTGAAAAAGGCTTTCTGTTCTGCTCTTGTGTTCCGCCATCCTGATCCTGACCTATAGTTCACTTTAGAGGTTGATGCCTCCGAGATAGGGGCTGGAGCAGTTCTAACTCAAAGGGATCCTTTGACTTCCAAGTCACACCCTGTAGCCTTTTTCTCTAAACGCTCTACTCCTGCAGAGAGGAATTACGATGTGGGTAATTGTAAACTCTTAGCCATTAAGATGGCTTTGACTGAATGGCATCATTGGTTAGAGGGCACCGTCAATCCCATTCAGATTCTCACCGACCACAAGAATCTGACTTACTTAGAGACTGCTCGTCGACTCAATCCTCGACAGACCAGGTGGGCCTTGTTCTTTTCCCATTTTAAATTTGTATTCTCGTATCTTCCTGGGACCAAGAACAAGAAGGCAGATGCCCTTTCCCATCAGTTCCCTCACTCAAGTGATTCCTCTGAAGCCCCTATTGAACACATCATACCTCCCTCCTGTGTGGTTGCTCAACTAAATACCACCCTTCCGCAAAGACTGCTACGTGCCCAGTCCAGTAAACCTCCTAGAGCCCCTGTGGCCTCTGATATCCTCTTTTTGCCTCTGAACCTACACACCCCTGTGCTATCCTGGGCTCATGATAGTAAACTCTCAGGGCATCCTGGTTTGACTAGGACTTTCAAGCATCTTTCCCAACATGTATGGTGGCCTACTATGAAGTCTGATGCTCAGGATTATGTGAAAGCCTGCACAACTTGTGTTACCAACAAAACTCCTCGATCCTTGACTCCTGCTTGGCTGACTACTCTGCCTATTAACACCTATTATTCTGGATTGCCTCTCTGTTGCCAAACCTTGCCTGCATGACCATTCTAGTGGTTTGTCCTTGGACTGATTTACCGTTGCCAAACCCTGCCTGCCTGACCATTCTAGTGGTATGCCCTTGGACTGCTTTACCATTGCCAAACCCTGCCTGCCTGACCATTTTAGTTGTATGCCCTTGGACTGCTTTACCGTTGCCAAACCCTGCCTGCTTGACCATTCTAGTGGTTTACCTTGGACTTCTCTTCCATTGCCGCTGAAGACTACCCTGCCTATGGTGAGTGCTGCTTCCCTCATCTTGCTAACTTTCTCTGCTCTGGATTATTCCCTATCTTTCCGACTCGATTCTGGGATAACAAGACTACTGGCTGAGTTCAGTCTGATAGAGGAGTATCCCACAAGCATTACAGCTATTTGGTTCCCCATTAGATCTCTTTGTGTTTTTCTTTTTTACATTTCTCTTTAGTTCACTAGGGGCCAGGATGGATTTAAAATTTGCCGCCTTCTTGAGGACAAAGTTGGGAGTAGTTGATAGTTTGTCTCCTATTACTGTATCCTCTTTTAAGAGGTGCCAATGTTTTTTAATAAACTTTTTTTCATTCAATAATCTTTTATTGAGGTTTTGCAGAAAGACACAGGAAAACATACAGGCAGATAAAATACAATCATGAATTTACCATATTCAGGTATAACAAGTTTGCATAAATCAAGGAAATAAAAATACAATTTGTAATCTGCCAATATAATTCTGAAACCTTGTTTATATTAAGAAACATTAGTTTATAACCATAGCTATTGAACTGGACTTCATAGGACATCAGATATAGAAAGAATATATGAGTATGATAGCTACTATAGAGATCCAAAGTAAGTGTTAAATAATAAAAATAAAATAAAACATGGAGAGATTGCATCAGTGGGTAGGCATCGCTCAGGATAATAGAACAAAATAAGCAAATGAGTGTTGTATAAACAGTCCTTTATTGACCATGAAACATAGCAGACAATACTAAACTTGAATAATAAAATAAAAACATATTTTTTTTATTTTTTTTTTGCAGAATTTCTAATGAACTGCAATATAACAAGAAGTAGCTTTAAATAATAGAAATGGTATTACCATGTTGTTTAAAGGGGTACTTAATGCAGGAGGGTATCTATATCACAGGGCCATCTGAGGGTCCCTAATGAGGATGGGGGCTCATGATCCCTACTTAAGTCAAAGTAAGAGGTGCATTGCTATCTGACTACTTATTATGCTGGTATATGGAAACAAAAATGTTTTTGAAGCTTTATTAGGCACAAGTTAGAGATCATAATACTAGGAACGTTACTCATTGTTATGGACATTGAGCTCATGGGATATAATATTGTAATTATCTGGACATGACATGGAGTGGGGGGGTCTTATTGTATAGTTTTATCATGGGAGATATTTTCCTTAAGTTTCCTTAAGTTTGGATAGCTAACAACCTAATGTTGTCAAGACTAAGTTAGCTTCTTGCTTTATCTATAATAATGTCATGCTACCCCGGCCGCTGGCTGCACGACAAAATGTAGTATACAGGGAAGTTTCAGTAGGACAACAAGAATGCTAGGGCTCTCAATATATTGTGTCTCACGATAAGTACCGTTAACAAGGGTCAATTAATTTTTAATACTCTCAGTATCAACACACATCTTATAAGAGTAGGAAAACTGCTTCTGATGAATAGGACATAAGACTAAACTTGGAATTAAACAGTGACTAATATCTGCTGAAACTTGTACCTCTTGAGGAAATGGATTAAGCCTGTATAGAGAGAGGTCATGTAGATCCCATTTGGATAAGCTAGAAACAGGAAACTGCAAATCTCTGGATTTTTTAGTGCATGTATCAGTATATTATAACCTGTTCCCTCTTATGGCAAGCTCCATTGACAAAAGTAGAGTGTTATTAGATTAAGTAAAGAGAGTGCATAGCAATTCAATTATCTTCAAGATTTAAGTTAAAGTCTGTTGTTGTACAAGGATGCGAGATGAGACGCATATAGGTATAGCCAGTCTGTAATACAGTTCAATCAGTTACCATTCTATTTACAGAGCAGATTTCTGTGTTCCCCGGAGCATGAGTGTTAAGGGCCCCTTCAGAATGATAAAGCATTAAACACATATGGCAAAAGGTCCACCTGGGTTCCACATCCAAAACCATACCCGCAGATGTGCACAACACCAACAGTTCTATTTAGGCACAATATCAATTATTAGTGAGTTATAACTCTTGTGCTGTTGTGATTCCCACATGTACTGCAGAGAGCTCATTGGGAAGTAGCTTTGACCAGTCTTATCCATGGGAAGTCTCCTGGGTTTGTCACCTACTTTGCAAAAAGTGTATTCTCCATCGGCGTGAGGTACTTCTGGAGATTCGCAATGGTGTCCGTCTTGCCGTAGTGTGCATAAGAAACCATTGTTGTCATCGGGGGAAGAGGCTCTGTAGTGGGCTTGGTCATTGCAAACCAGGACACATTTTCCCCATGTCCCTGTGGATCACACACAGCTGGACCGTCTAGACAATCATTCAGTATTCTCTCACCTCCCATAGAGTTAGCACAGGAAAATGCCAGCCTGATGTCCTCCATGAGCACCTCTGTGTGGCAGTCTAGTCGTTCTGTCAATGCGACGAGTAAGTGTCTGGAACTGAGCTCCATAGCGGATGCTATATAGTTGAATGTCAGGTGGCACCTATGATCCAACCCACTTCGACGAGTGTCTTGGTAATACTTGTTGAGCGTAGCAGAATGATGTTGGTTGCTTATATCCGATAACAGGGGGGTTGTAGCAAGACACGTTGCAAGCCACCTGAGCTTCTTAATGATCTATATTAGGGCTCCAAGTGAGTTAGCTCGCACAATATTTACAAAGATTCATGCATCAGCATCTGGTGAAGCTTGTGCTTGGTAGATATGATGACAATGTTACTTATATCTAAAGATAATCAGTAGATTATTTAGATGTCTCTAGGAGCTCCTAATTTTTCAAGTTATCATGGCCGCAGCTTGGACATGCCCCTTAATGATCTTTTTAATCATACCATGATCAGCATGATAGTCTGTTATAAACGTGACTTTAATAATATCTGTACCTTCTTTATTTTTAATTTTATAATCCAAAAGTAATCCCCTTTCTGTGTTCTTAGCTCTGGTTATGGCTTTCTTGATATTTGCTTCCCTATATCCTCTTGTATTAAATTTATCTGCCAATATTTCTATTTGTTTTTCAAAATCATCTATTCTTAACCTCTTAAGGACATATGACGGAATTTTTCCGTCATAAAACAATTGAGCAAACTGAAAGCTGTGTCCTTAAAGGGTTAAACAATGTTTTCATATACATAAACATTGTCTCATTGGGATGTTATCTTTCCATACGTGGAGGTGACAGCTGTCAGCGTGTATATAGTTATTACAGTCCACACTTTTGAAGTGTGTTTTAGTCTCTAATTTATCATCTATTGCCATTATCTCTAGAACAAGGAAGATAGCCAAATTGTTACTATAGTTGTAAGTAAAGTGTAGACCATTATTATTTTTGTTCATTTTCTCAAATATGTGCACCAAATCTGCTTCTGAGCCTTTCCAGACCACTAGAATGTCATCTATATATCTCTTATAGAGTATGAGGTTTGCACCATAGTTGCCATCTCTAAGGAAGTTCTCTTCCCATACAACCATAAATAAATTGGCATAACTAGGTGCAAACCTCATACCCGTTGCGGTCCCTTTAATTTGGAGGAAAAATGTATCATCAAATGAAAAATAGTTATGTTCTAATATGTATTTAATGCTATTTAGAATAAAATTTGTATGTGTTGGTGTCATCTGTTTGTCTTTCTGGAGAAAACAGTTCACTGCTTCAATACCTTTACTATGATTTATCACAGTATATAGAGATGTCACATCACATGTGGCCAAAAACATATCTTCTTTCCATTTTATTGTATTCAAACTATTCAATACTTGTGTGGAGTCTCTCAAGTGGGAGTCCAATTTTTATACATGTTTCTGTAGAAATCTATCCACATACTGTGATAATAAATTAGCAGATATAGAGTTGATGCCAGAAATTATTGGCCTTACTGGAGGGTTTTTTAGACATTTGTGAATTTTGGGAAGGAAATAAAAAATGGGTATTTGGGGGAAATTTAGTGTTAAAAAAGCAAATTCTTTATCATTTAGTACTCGAAATTTTTTTACCATCCACACAAATTCTATTGTATTGTAACAAATCTACTAGTGGGATTAAGTTCCAATTTTTTTTTCATCATTTAATAATCTATAGACTTCAACCATATATTTATCCGTGTCCATCACAACAATTCCCCCACCTTTGTCCGCTGGCTTAATGGTCACTTGTGCATTGATTTGCAAATGACTTATAATCTTTCTTTCTTTTTCACTTATGTTATGTCTCATAAGTTTAGGGGGGTTACACCTTTTTATGTCCTTAAGAACTAATTTCTCAAAGGTTTCCAAATAGTTACTTTTGGCATGAATTGGATAAAACTTTGATTTAGGTTTAAAGTCCGGGTGTGTGTGAGTCCAAAGGATTTTTCAGAAAATATTTTTTTAATGTTGGATTCCTAACAAATTTCTTTACATGGATATGGGTGTTGAACTTATTCATTTTAACTGTTGGTGCGTGATGGATAACAGGTACAATAGTGTCCCCAAACTTATTAGTTTATCAAAGAATCAGAATTTAATTATGCGAAAGTGAAAAAAAATAATATATTTTTTTATTGCCATATTGAGATTAATTATAGCAACAGCAATACAGCAATTTAAATTTGTTATCACTATTATTTATATGTAAAGTGCTACCAAATTCCTTAGTGCTGGGTACATGGTTAGTGGTAAAATAAAATACAGATGCACATACACCTCCCAAATGCCCCAGATGTTATGTGTCCCTCATGAAATATCTCCGAAGTCCCAGATAATGACACACCATGACTTCTCCCAACTACATAAACCAGGTACTTCCCATAGCACACCTGCTTCCTGCCCCTCCTGTTACAGCTTCTCCCAAAACTGTTCTAAAGTCTCTATCACCTCCCTGTCCTCAAAAAAATAAACAAACAAAAAACAAAGCTGAGAAATTGACTTAAACAAACAGTAACAGCGCCACTGTTAAAAATGGACAATCAGTCCCTTTACTGAGGTGTTCTGTTCAGGCTACAAAAAGCCCTTAATCATGCTCCTCAGTAAAATGAATAATTGCCCATTTCTAACAGTGGTGCCATTGCGATCTGTTAGGAAATGTGAAGAGATCCATAAGCGTAAATGTAACATTTCTGTAAATCCCAAACATCCATTACCTAAAATCTGAGACATAAAATATCATAATTTATTGTTGCTTGCAAATGTAGAGTTGCACACAGAAAAAATAATCCTCATGGTAATTCAATTGCACTTGATCACAGGGAATGTGCATTTACTGTTACTGCACTGTGACTTGCAGCAATATAAGTTGGTTTCAAAGTTATTATTATGATCGGTAATTTGTAGAGCGCCAACAGATTCCGCAACGCTAATTATATGTTAAAGTTATATGATTTATTTCAATTTAAACTTTCTTTTTTAAGTATCTGAGATACATGTAATGAGGCCCATTTATCAAGCTCTGTATGGAGCTTGTGGGCCTGTGTGTCTGGCGAGTCTTCAGACTCGCCAGAAACAGCAGTTATGAAGATCGCTGCTCCATAACATGCCTGCCTGCTCTGATGAGGCGGACAGAGATCGCCACAATTCAACCCGATCGAGTACGATTGGGTTGATTGACACCTCCCTGCTGGTGGCCGATTGGCCACAAATCTGCAGGGGGCGGCATTGCTGGTGCAATGCTGAATACGGAGAGCATATTGCTCTCTGCATTCATCAAAGATCTGTCGGACCTGATCTGCACTGTCGGATCAGGTCCGACAGACATTTGATAAATAGGCCTCAATGAATGTTGTTTTTTTCTTCCCAGGTGAGCATGTATAGTTTTAGCTAACATACAAATGATTTGATAGGCTGGAAAACCCTTTAAATAATATATGACTCTCCCAACTAATTACACTTGAGGAAGAGGCGTGACCAGGCAGACAGCTGTTGGGAGATATAATCTTTTTTATAGTTTTTGGTTAAAGTATAACTTTTTATTGCAATTGAATGTTCTTTTATGGTTTTAAATGTAATTAAAACATTTCTTAACAAATCATGCACGGCCTGTTTAATTTACAAACTGGTTTCCTTTCTTGTAAAATAGCTGCATTTATATGTATATGTAGTTATTTTATTATTATTTGTTTTTTATAATGACTTTCTCTTTTAATAACTGCAAGATATTGTTTATTGGGAACTATATTTCAGTTTCTTTAACCAGAATTAAGAGCTCTCTGTTTTTACTTTATATGGCACAATATAAGACAGAATATTTCCTTTGTGTAAATGTCTACTTCCTATGTTCCAGTGTTCTTCTATTATCAAATCTGCTGATTTCTCTTTGTATCTTTTGTTAAAATGTAACTACAGGTGAAACTTTAAAAATTTGAATATCGTGCAAAAGTTAATTTATTTCACTAATGCAACTTAAAAGGTGAAACTAATATATGAGCCATCAAGCCATGATTTGTCATAATTGTGATGATTATGGATTACAGCTCATGAAAAACCCAAATCCACAATCTCAGAAAATTAGAATATTACATGCAATCAATAAAACAAGGATTGTACCTAGAACAATATCAGACCTCTGAAAAGTATAAGCATGCATACTGTATGTACTCAGTACTTGGTTTGGGCCCCTTTTACAGCAATTACTGCCTCAATGCTGAGTGGCACGGAAGCTATCGGCCTGTGGCACTTCTGAGGTGTTATGGAAGACCAGGATGCTTCAATAGCGGCCTTCAGCTCTTCTGCATTGTTCGGTCTTATGTCTCTCATCTTTCTCTTGGCAATGCCCCATAGATTCTCTATGGGGTTCAGGTCAGGCAAGTTTGCTGGCCAATCAAGCACTGTAATCCCATGGTCATTGAAACAGGTTTTGGTGCTTTTGGCAGTGTGGGCAGGTGCCAAGTCCTGCTGGAAAATGAAGTCATCCTCCCCATAGAGCTCATCTGCGGAAGGAAGCATGAAGTGCTCCAAAATCTCCTGGTAGATGGCTGCGTTGACCCTGGACTTTATGAAGCACAGTGGACCAACACCAGCAGATGACATGGCTCCCCAAATCCACACAGACTGTGGAAACTTCACACTGGATTTCAAGCATCTTCCAGTGTGTGCCTCTCCATTCTTCCTCCATACTCTGGGTCCTTGGTTTCCAAATGAGATGCAAAATTTGCTCTCATCAGAAAAGAGGACTTTGGACTACTGAGCAACAGACCAGGTCTGTTTTTCTTTAGCCCAGGTAAGACGCTTCTGACGTTGTTTGTTGTTCAGGAGTGGCTTGACAAGAGGAATACAACTTTTGAAGCCCATATCCAGGATCCGTCTGTGTGTGGTGGCTCTTGATGCATTGACTTCAGCCTCAGTCCACTCCTTGTGAAAGTCCCCAACACTTTTGAAGGGCCTTTTGCTTACAATCCTATCCAGGCTGCGGTCATCCCTACTGCTTGTGCACCTTTTTCTTCCACACTTTTCCCTTCCACATAACTTTTTATTAATGTGCTTTTATACAGCACTTTGGGAACATCCAACTTATTCTGCAATTACCTTTCAAGGCTTTCCCTCCTTATGGAGGGTGTCAATGATGGTTTTCTGCACAACTGTCAGGTCAGCAGTCTTTCCCATGATTGTGATTCCTACTGAACCAGACTGAGAGGCCATTTAAAGGCTCAGGAACCCTTTGCATGTGTAATGGCTTAATTAGCTGATTAGAGTGGAACACTGTGAGCCTAGAATATTGCACCTTTTCACAATATTCTAATTTTCTGAGATTGTGGATTTGGGGTTTTCATGATCCGTAAGCCATAATCATCACAATTATGACAAATCACGACTTGCTTTGCATGTAATGAGTCTATCTCATATATTAGTTTTACCTTTTAAGTTGCATTAGTGAAATAAATGAACTTTTGCACGATATTCTAATGTTTCGAGTTTCACCTGTAATTTAATTAGGGCATAACAACATTTAATCAACAGAACTATAAAATAATGGGGATGGCATCAACTGAGTCCCTTGTCAACTGAAGCTAGCAACAGGTTAAGGCCCCACAACAGAATCTTCAGCGGAGCCTCCATGCTCTTCCCAAGGCAATGTCAATGGAGTTTTTACCTTAAAAGAACACCCTAGGCACCCACTTTGGGTTTTGGGCCCTTCTCGTCAGCCTGGCCATCAATTTACACAATTTATTTGCCTTAAGTTGAAAAAAGGCACCAAAACCTCCCTCTACCAGAGCTTAAATAATATCTCCAGCCCATAAGGGGCCCCATACCTGCTAGGCCGCAACAGCTTTCACTAGGAGTATAACTAAAATTAAGAACATGGACTTACAAAGGCTAGCTCAAGTAACCCTACAACAACCCATATGGGAGCCATAAACCTCAAAGCCACCATCCAGCCAACCATAAAGGAAGGGAGGGGGTGGCAAGCATGGTGTTCGGCCAGAACAGCAGCAAAAGAGGCCTGGAACTTCCTGCAGGAACCTTATATACGTAAGAACAACCCTCTCCTTAAACAGCAACACTGTTGCAAACTACAACTACACTTCCCAACACTCTATACCTTAAGTCTTAAGGCTGCTTCAAGCCCATAAGGGATCTACACTAACCAAATTCAATATTCATTGCAGAGCTGGGCAAGCTTTTCTAAGCATTATATTATTTTTTACATTTACCTAGATTACAAGTTTTGCGGTATGGTGCGGTACGGCTATACTGCTCGAAAATTGGCCATTGCGCGTGGAATGGCAGGTGTCCAGTATTACAAGTCGCGGCGGTATAGCTATAGCGCAAGCATTTTTGCCTGTAACGCAATGATCCATTGTGCACTCAATGAGTGTGGGATTTCCATAGCGCTGTATTAGAGTTTGTGCGGTCCGGCTAAAATGCTTGCATTATAGCCTATACCGCCCTGATCCATTCCGCGATCTGAGACCAGTAGTTATGGATTATGCAAAACAAAAATGTTTCACAAAACTCATAACTAAAATGTACACTAACACCTATAAACTACCTATTAACCCCTAAACCACCACCCTTTCGCCTCACACATACTTTAGTAAATGTATTAACCCCTAATCTGCCATCCACCCACATAGCCATCCCTAAATAAACCTATTAACCCCCTAAACAGCCAGCCCCCCACATCGCTACTACTGTAATAAACCTATTAACCCATAAACCACCACCCCCCACATCTTAACTACTAAACTAAACCTATTAACACCTTAAACACCAGCCCCCCCACATCGCAACACACTAAATTAAACTATAAACCCCTAAGCCTAATACCCCCCTAATTTTAAATTAAATTTACAATATAACTATCTTTAAATAAATAAAAACTTACCTGTGAGATAAAAAAAAAACTAAGTTTAAACTATAAAGTAACCGAATATTACTATTTCAAAACAATAAAATTAACAAAAAATAAAAAAAACAAAAATTACAAATTAAAAAAATCCTAACACTATGACCTAGATTTGGAGTTTGGCGGTAGCCGTGAAAACCAGCGTTAGAGGCTCCTAACGCTGGTTTTAGGCTACCGCCGGTATTTAGAGTCACTCAAAATAGGGTCTAACGCTCACTTTTCAGCCGCGACTTTTCCATACCGCAGATCCCCTTACGTCAATTGTGTATCCTATCTTTTCAATGGGATCTTCCTAACTCCGGTATTTAGAGCCGATTGGCTGATCCAATCAGCCAATCAGATTGAGCTCGCATTCTATTGGCTGTTCCGATCAGCCAATAGAATGCGAGCTCAATCTGATTGGCTGATTGGATCAGCCAATTGGATTGAACTTGATTCTGATTGGCTGATTCCATCAGCCAATCAGAATATTCCTACCTTAATTCCGATTGGCTGATAGAATCCTATCAGCCAATCGGAATTCGAGGGACGCCACCTTGGATGACGTCCCTTAAAGGAACTGTCATTCTGCAGTTGGACGTCGCCGGAAGAAGATGGGTCCGCGGTGGAGGTCTTCAGGATGGAGCCGGTCGTCATCGGATGAAGATAGAAGATGCCGCTTGGATCAAGATGGTTGCCGGTCCGGATCGCCTCTTCTTCCCGGATAGGATGAAGACTTTGGAGCCTCTTCTGGACCTCTTCAGGCACCGGATGATGGATCGCCAACCCCCGCTTGGGTTGGATGAAGATTTTGGAGCCAGGACGGATCGGTGATACCTGGTGAGGTGAAGACAAGGTAGGATGATCTTCAGGGGCTTAGTGTTAGGTTTATTTAAGGGGGGTTTGGGTTAGATTAGGGGTATGTGGGTGGTGGGTTGTAATGTTGGGGGGGGGTATTGTATGTTTTTTTTTTTACAGGCAAAAGAGCTGAACTTCTTGGGGCATGCCCCGCAAAGGGCCCTGTTCAGGGCTGGTAAGGTAAAAGAGCTTTTAACTTTAGTAATTTAGAATAGGGTAGGGCATTTTTTATTTTGGGGGGCTTTGTTGTTTTATTAGGGGGCTTAGAGTAGGTGTAATTAGTTTAAAATTGTTGTAATATTTTTCTTATGTTTGTAGATATTTTTTTATTTTTTGTAACTTAGTTCTTTTTTATTTTTTGTACTTTAGCTAGTTTATTTAATTGTATTTATTTGTAGCAATTGTATTTAATTAATTTATTGATAGTGTAGTGTTAGGTTTATTTGTAACTTAGGTTAGGATTTCTTTTACAGGTAAATTTTTAATTATTTTAACTATTTTAGCTATTAAATAGTTCTTAACTATTTAATAGCTATTGTACCTGGTTAAAATAAATACAAAGTTACCTGTAAAATAAATATAAATCCTAAAATAGCTATAATATAATTATAATTTATATTGTAGCTATATTAGGATTTATTTTACAGGTAAGTATTTAGCTTTAAATAGGAATAATTTATTTAATAAGAGTTAATTAATTTTGTTAGATTTAAATTATATTTAACTTAGGGGAGTGTTAGTATGAGGGTTAGACTTAGCTTTAGGGGTTAATACATTTATTAGAATAGCGGCGAGATTCGGTCGGCAGATTAGGGGTTAATAATTGAAGTTAGGTGTCGGCGATGTTAGGGAGGGCAGATTAGGGGTTAATACTATTTATGATAGGGTTAGTGAGGAGGATTAGGGGTTAATAACTTTATTATAATAGCGGTGCGGTCCGGTCGGCAGATTAGGGGTTAATAAGTGTAGGCAGGTGGAGGCAACGTTGTGGGGGGCAGATTAGGGGTTAATAAATATAATATAAGGGTCGGCGATGTTAGGGCAGCAGATTAGGGGTACATAGGGATAATGTAAGTAGCGGCGGTTTACGGAGCGGCAGATTAGGGGTTAATAATAATATGCAGGGGTCAGCGATAGCGGGGGCGGCAGATTAGGGGTTAATAAGTGTAAGGTTAGGGGTGTTTAGATTCGGGGTACATGTTAGAGTGTTAAGTGCAGACGTCGGAAGGGTTACCGCATAGCAAACAATGGGGCTGCGTTAGAAGCTGAACGCGGCTTTTTTGCAGGTGTTAGGTTTTTTTCCAGCTCAAACAGCCCCATTGTTTCCTATGGGAGAATCGTGCACGAGCACGTTTTTGAGGCTGGCCGCGTCCGTAAGCAACTCTGGTATCGAGAGTTGAAGCTGCGTTAAAAATGCTCTACGCTCCTTTTTTGGAGCCTAACGCAGCCTTTATGTGGACTCTCGATACCAGAGTTATTTTTATGGTGCGGCCAGTAAAACGCGGGCGTTAGTTTTTTGGGTCGTTACCGACAGAACTCCAAATCTAGGCCTATGAAAACAAAAAAATACGTAAAAAAATTAATAACGAAAAATATAAAAAACTCTAAGATTGAAAAAAACGAAATTATCCAAAATAATAAAAATGTAATTTGAACAGCCAATAGGATTTAAGTAGCTTTCATCCAATAGGAATGTAAGATACCCTATTTTTAAATGGGTACCTTGCATTAAAGCTTCAGTGTACGGCAGTGATCGTATGAAGAGGATCCTCCACGATGGATGTCTGCGCCACCGGCGACAATGCACCGTGCTTCGTCAGTTCCGTGCCTCCACAGCTCCGCGCCACCAGGATGAAGATAGGAGATGCCCCCGCGATGGATGAAGATGTCGCCGCCTGGATAAAGATGGATGTCCAGACTTCAGGAACTGTGAGTGGATTTTCTGTGGTTAGTGTTAAGTTTGTTTTTTTTGGGGTATTTTTTTTCTAGATTAGGGATGGGCAGCGAAAGAGCTGAATGCCCTTTTAAGGGCAATGCCCAAACACATGCCCCTTTATAATAATATAATATAATAATATAATAATAATTTGCAATTTATATAGCGCTTTTCTCCCTGTGAGACTCAAAGCACTTTACAAATATACCAACATAAGACATAAAAGTTAGGCGTTTCTGAGGGTCAGATAAGTGGACTGAATGTCTGATGGAAGAGCTGGGTCTTTAGCTTTTTTTTAAAAGTCTGTAAAGATTGCGCACAGTAAAAGTCTGTAAAGATTGCGCACGGTAAAGAGTTCCAGAAAGTAGGGGCAGTGTGGCCGAATGCTCTGGAGCCTGAGTTTGTCCTTATTCTTGGCACTGAGAGGAGGGATGTGTTGGCTGACCTAAGTGAACGGGATGGGATTTAGGGTGTCAGGAGCTCTTTCAGGTACTGTGGGCCTTGGTTGTTTAAGGCTTTGAAGGTCACCAGGCCAATTTTAAAATATGTTCGCCATTTAATTGGAAGCCAATGCAGGGAGTGGAGAACAGGTGTTATGTGGCAGGAGCGAGTTTGATTGGTCAATAGTCTGGCTGCTGCATTTTGTACTGTCTGAAGGCGATGGAGTTCTTTAGGGGGTTAGTTGGGTGGAGGGGGTTAACTGTTAGCGGGACTTTGTAATTTTTAGGTAAAAGAGCTGTTTAACTTAGGGCAATGCCCTACAAAAGGCCCTTTTAAGGGCTATTGGTAGTTTATTGTTAATTTAGGGGGTGTTTTTATTTTGGGGGGGCTTTTTTGTTTTTATAGGGGTGTTAGATTAGGTGTAATTTTTATTATTTTGGAAAATTTAGTTTATTATTTTTTGTAATCTTAGAGTTTTTTATTTTTCGTAATTTTAGAGTTTTTATTTTTTTTGTAATGTCGTTTTTTTTTAATTTTTTGTAGTCTAAGGATTTTTTTAATTTGTAATTTAGGCTTTTTTTTTCGTTAATTTTATTGTTTTAAAATAGTAGTTAGGTTACTTTATAGTTTAAACTTAGTTTTTTTTATTTCACAGGTAAGTTTTAATTTATTTAAAAAGATAGTTATATTGTAAATTTAATTTAAAATTAGGGGGGTATTAGGTTTAGTGGTTAATAGTTTAATTTAGTGTGTTGAGATATGAGGGCCAGCGGATTAGGGGTTAATAGGTTTAGTTTAGTAGTTGCTATGTGGGGGGCCGGCAGTCTAGGGGTTAATAGGTTTATTATAGTAGTTGGT
Organism: Bombina bombina; assembly: GCF_027579735.1. Lineage (NCBI taxonomy): Eukaryota > Metazoa > Chordata > Amphibia > Anura > Bombinatoridae > Bombina > Bombina bombina. Next base: position 1,204,277,775 of record NC_069502.1, read on the forward strand.
ATGTGGGGGGCTGGTGGTTTAGGGGTTAAGAGGTTTATTTTATTACTAGCGATGTGGGGAGTGGCGGTTTAGGGGTTAATAGGTTTATTTTATTACTAGCGATGTGGGGAGTGGCGGTTTACGGGTTAATAGGTTTATTTAGTGTTGACAATGTCGAGGGAGGCGGATTAGGGGTTAATCACTTTATTTAGTGTCAGTGATGTCGGGGAGCTGCAGATTAGGGGTGTTTAGACTAGGGGTTTATGTTAAGGAGTTAGGTTTTAACGTAACGTAACACCATGATCTCTCCATTGATGTTTATGGGGGAAAGCGTGCAAAAGCATGTGAAGTCAGGCCTTTGGTTTTGTGCGGTATGGAGCTTATCGTACCATACCGCACAACAAGAGAAGGTTTTTTAGTACTTTTTTATGGCAGTGCTATAAAAAGTGCGATAACACTATTTTTGTTGCGTTATTTACGCACCCGGTATTGCAAAAAATTTGTAATCTTGGTGATTGTTTTTATTGTATTTAGGACATTGTTTGTAAAAACCTTATGCATATAGCACTCAAGAAGTGTGCATGCTTATAAGCCTACCTGAGTATGCTCTCAATAGAAGATAATATGATGCAAATAAAGATGTGAAGAATAAAAAGAGAAATCAGTATTGAGTTATTTAATACCTAATGGCAACGGCATAAGAACAACTATCAAAGTTCTGTTAGAGGAGACAGACAAACCTGAAAAGACATTTCTAAAAAAAGATGTAATACATTGTGAAAAAGCTTATTATATGTTATAAAACAAAGATAATATGTTCCTTTAACTTATTCATGTTTAATTGTATCTATCCTATACTAATGAATGTGTAAACTGTCCTATAGTTTGTATGGGGAGGCTGCATTAACCTCTGGGCTTCCACAGGCGTCTTTAAGGCAAACCTAGAAGGCATGTTGCAGTGCTTTCCGTTAACTAAAGGGTTAATATTGTAAGGAAGAGATGTCAATTAAATTCTTACAACTCTTCAGCTTCAAAATTGCCAGGTGTGTTGCAGATACCTGTTTCTATTTAATGCAAGAAGGGCAGGATACCAAACATCTTCTCCCATAGAATCTGTTCATACATATCCTACAAAAGAGTCAGTTGTTGGTTGTCCAGACATCTCATCATGCCAGACTTTCAGCAGAGTTGCACAGATCAAGGTAACATTATTCAGTCCATGTAGGCGATGTAGTTTATATGTCTATTGGCTCCTCTGTTGTCATGGCAATGCACAGCGTCCTCTAACCAGTCTCCTTGTCCCTAAGGTGCTTATAAAATCATTGCATTTGCTATTGCTGCATCTAGTGTAATAGAGGATGCTCGGTAATAGAAAGCAATAAATGTATTCTCAGGGACTGCTTGTCTCATAGGGATCTCCTGAATCTTAATATGCAGGAGCACACCTGTAATTCTCCTCATTTAAATGTACTGATCAGATGCAGAAACAGAAAACCTCATCAATCTGTGCACAATTTCATAACTTCCCACAGAGAAGGAAAGCAAAATAATGTCCAATTAGGGCAGCGAAACTAGAAACGGCCACAGATGGAAACATGAATATTAGTCACTGCGCTGGGGGCAGGAGAGGAGCTTGTGCTGTGGACAAACATCAGTAAAATATATTTTTTTGTTTCTGAGGGTCAGTAATTCCACCTAAATCCTATCAATATGACCCCTATATAAATATACACACACACACATATACATACATACACACACATATACATAAACACACACACATATACATACACACACACACACATATACATACACACACACACATACACATATACATGCACACACACACTCATATACAGGCACACACACACACACACACACACACATATACACACACACACACACACACACATACATATATACATATACATGCACACACACACTCATATACATACACACACACACACACACACACACACACATATACATGCACACACACACTCATATACATACACACACATATACACACACACACATATACATACACACACACACACACACATACACATATACATGCACACACACACTCATATACATACACACACATATACATACACACACACACATACACATATACATGCACATGCACACGCACACACACACACACACACACACACACACACATACTCATACACACATATACACACACATACACACACATATACATACACACACATAAACATGCACATATACACACACATATACACACACACATACACACATATGTACATACATACACACACATATACATACACACATATACATGCACACACACAAAGACATGCACATATACATTCTGTATATACACACACATACAGACCCACATATATACACATATGCATACACATATACTGTACATATTGCATATTCTGTACAAAAAAAACAAACACACATACATACGCATGCACACACACATACATACACATATAAATATACATACACATACCACACAAATACACATATGCAACATACACACACACACACACACACATATATATATATATATATATATATATATATATATATATATATATATATACAAATATATACCTATACACACACATGCACATATAGACATACAGTATCTCACAAAAAGTGAGTACACCCCTCACATTTTTGTAAATATTTTATTATATCTTTTCATGTGACAACACTGAAGAAATTACACTTTGCTACAATGTAAAGTAGTGAGTGTACAGCCTGTATAACAGTGTAAATATTGTATTATATCTTTTCATGTTACAACACTGAAGAAATTACACTTTGTTACAATGTAAAGTAGAGAGTGTACAGCCTGTATAACAGTGTAAATTTGCTGTCCCCTAAAAATAACTCAACACACAGCCTTTAAGGTCTAAACTGTTGGCAACCAAAGTGAGTACACCCCTAATTGGAGATGTCCAAATTGGGCCCAAAGTGTCAATATTTTGTGTGATCACCATTATTATCCAGCACTGCCTTAACCCTCTTGGGCATGGAGTTCACTAGAGCTTCACAGGTTGCCACTGGAGTCCTCTTCCACTCCTCCATGACGACATCACGGAGCTGGTGGATGTTAGAGACCTTGCGCTCCCCCACATTCCATTTGAGGATTCCCCACAGATGCTCAATAGGGTTTAGGTCTGGATACATGCTTGGCCAGTCCATCACCTTTACCTTCAGCTTCTTTAGCAAGGTAGTGGTCGTCTTGGAGGTGTGTTTGGGGTCGGTATCATGTTGGAATACTGCCCTGTGGCCCAGTGTCTGAAGGAAATATACTGTATAAATTATATTTTATATATTACTTGATCCACCTCTATTATACTATATTCTCAAAACGTAAGTACTATAATGTAGTCTTTCAGATACATTAAACTATTGATCCCCTTTTGCATTCTGGACAACCAAGAGTTAACTACTAACCCATCAAGTAACTGCAGCATTTAAATTAAAAGACAGTACGATTGACCTATAGCAGTTTTTCTTCACTGCATCCTTTAGCCAATCAATGCCTAGTGGGCAGGCTTTTCAGCCCGAGATAAAATGCTGTCAAACGACCCCTCTGAGGAAGCATAAAGTGAAACTCGACCGTTTCAGGGGCACTTGTTCTAATTTTAACCAGCACTGTGTTGTTTTTGACTAAAACTTTTAGTTTAAAAACTTAAAAAAACTTTAAGACTACTACTACTAAAGCCCGTTCACACGGGCCATTTTTTTTCAGTACAGCGGTCCCACCCCTTGCGCTCTCTCCCTCCCCCTCTCTTTGGCTCTCTCTCCCCCTCTCTTTTGCGCTCTCTCTCCCCCCATCCCCCCTCTCTCCCCTCCCCCCTCTCTCCCCCCTCTCTCCTCCCTCTCTCCCCTCCTCCCTCTTTCCCCCTCCCTCCCTCCTCTCTCCCCTCCCCCCTCCCTCCCTCCCCCTCTTCCCCCATATCTCCCCCCTCTCTCCCCCCTCTCTCCCCCCCTCTCTCTTCCCCTCTCTCTCCCTTCCCTCCCCCCACTCTCTCTTCCCTCTTTCTTGCTCTTTCCCCTCTCTTATCCTATCTTTAGCTCTTTCCCATCTCTTTTGTTCTCTCCCACTCTTTCTATCTCTCCCCCCTCTCTAACTCTCTCTCCTCTATCTCGCATGCGCGACTGCGCCAGGCCCCACCCCTTCACGCCTGGCCATGCCCCCTTCATGCCCGGCCACACACCCCACTCACACCCGGCCACGCCCACTTCTGCCCGCACTGGACCGCAGATCAGGTAGGGACTCTAAGGCCAGGTGTGTTTGTCCTCGTGCTGTCTCTACTGCGCATGACAGCTTCTGACACACACACTTGGCCTTTTATAAAATAGGATGAATGGTGGGAAGGATGGGAGGGTGTTAAGAAACTTAAGCCGAACGGTTACTCTACCTCAATACAGGGGATAACGGACACTGGTCCCAATTAGAGTTGTTCATTAAAGCGGTATAATCTAACTCCTCCTAAACCCACTGCATTATTTCTTTGTATTTACAAAGTATTAAGCAACATTGTAATCTTTCATAGAAAGTGCAACAAGTCTCAACGGAGTTGTGTTTTTAAATCTTTTTTCTGGCACGTCTATAGAATATATTACATATTATTACTTAAAGGGACACTGAACACAAAATTTTTTATTTCGTGATTCAGATAGAGCAGCAACTTTCTAATTTACTCCAATTATCAATTTTTCTTTGTTCTCTTTCTATCTTTATTTGAAAAAGAAGGCATCTAAGCTTTTTTTTATTCAGAACTCTGGACGGCACTTTTTTATTGGTGGATGAATTTATCCACCAATCAGCAAGAACAACCCAGGTTGTTCACCAAAAATGGGCCGGCATCTGAACTTACATTCTTGCATTTCAAATAAAGATACCAAGAGAATGAAGAAAATGTGCTAGTAGGAGTAAATTAGAAAGTTGCTTAAAATGTCATGCTCTACCTGAATCACTAAAGAAAAAAATTGGGTTCAGTGTCCCTTTATGCTGTTATTTTATTTAATTCATTATTAAAAGTTAAATGTTAATCATAAGGTTATTGTATATGCGCTATAAGAGCATCTCTTCTTTTCCCTAATCTGTAAATAGGGTTATTGTGAGTGTAACTTAACTTAAAGGGACACTGAACCCAAAATGTTTATTTCATTATTCAGATTGAGCATGAAATTTTAAGCAACTTTCTAATTTACTCCTATTATCACATGTTCTTCATTCTCTTGGTATCTTTATTTGAAATGCAAGAATGTAAGTTTAGATGCCGGCCCATTTTTGGTGAACAACCTGGGTTGTTCTTGCTGATTGGTGGATACATTCACCCACCAATAAAAAAGTGCTGTCCAGAGGCTGAACCAAAAAAAAAAGATTAGATGAATTATTTTTCAAATAAAGATAGCAAGAGAATAATTAAAAAGTGATAATACGAATAAATTAGAAAGTTGCTTAAAATTGCTGCTCTATCTGAATCACAAAAGAAAAAAAATTCGGTTCAGTGTCCCTTTAAGCTCAATTCACACTTTAGACTGCTCACCTCCAAATAATATGTAACAAGGTCAGTCTAAAGAAAATATTTCTTCTGTCAGAACCTCTTTTTCATCCATTTATATGCACATAAACATATACACACATATGTACATACACACACACACACTCATATACATACACACATACACACTCATATACATACACATATATGCACACTCATTTAAATACACAAGCATACACATAAACACACATACATACACACACAGACACACACATACACACTCATATACATACACATATATACACTCATATAAAAACACAAGCATACACATAAACACACATACATACACACACAGACACACACATACACACTCATATACATACACATATATGCACACTCATGTAAAAACACAAGCATACACATAAACACACATAAATACACACTCATTTACATACACATACACATACACAAACACAAACTCATATAGATACAGACACATACACATAACAACATACATATATACATACATACATATATACACACACACACTCATATACATACACATATATACCCACTAATATAAATACACAAGCATACACATAAACACACATACATACACACACAGACACACACATACACACTCATATACATACACATATATGCACACTCATATAAAAACACAAGCATACACATAAACACACATAAATACACACTCATTTACATACACATACACAAACACAAACTCATATAGATACAGACACATACACATAACCACATACATATATACATTCATACATATATACACACACACACTCATATACATACACATATATACCCACTAATATAAATACACAAGCATACATATAAACACACATTCATACACATACACAAACACAAACTCATATAGATACAGACACATACACATAACCACATACATATATACACACACACTCATATACATACACATATATACCCACTAATAGAGATGTCGAGAACCTAAAAATTTGGGTTCGTGAACTGCGAACGCGAACCCCCGCAAAAGTTTGCGAACCGGCGAACCGGGCGAACCCCCATTGACTTCAATAGGCAGGCGAATTTTAAAACCCGCAGGGACTCTTTCTGGCCACAATAGTGATGGGAAAGTTGTTTCAAGGGGACTAATACCTGGAGTGGCGTGCCGGAGGGGTATCCATGGCAAAACTCCCATGTAAAATTACATAGTTGATGCAGAGTCTGGTTTTAATTCATAAAGGGCATAAATCACCTAACATTCCTAAATTGTTTGGAATAACGTGCTTTAAAACATCAGGTATGAAGTTGTATCTATCAGGTAGTGTAAGGGTTACGCCCGCTTCACAATGACAGACCAAACTCCCGCAGCGGGTACAACATCATCATCATCACACCGTACATCCATGTGTATAATGCTGCCTGACTGAGACATATCCCTGTTATCTACATCCTCTGGCAATAATGGTTGCGCATCACTCATTTCTTCCAACTGATGTGTAAATAACTCCTCTGACAGATCAAGTGAAGCGGCTGTGGTGCTAGTGTTGGTGGTGGCGGCAGGCGGGCGAGTGGTAACTTGAGAGGTGCTGCCCGAAGATAAGCTGGAGGAGGATGGTGCGTCAAGGTTTGGAGCGGAAGCTATAGAAGATTGGGTGTCCTGTGTTAAAAAAGTCAACTATGTCCTCAGAACTTTTTGAGTTCATGGTACGTGGCCTCTGAACACTGGGCATTATTCTAGGGCCAAAGGGAATCACAGCACCATGACCACGACGGCACCTGCGGGGTGGCCTGCCTCTGCCTGTCATTTTTTTTAAATGTACACTTACACTACTATTAAACAAGATATGAGTGGTGCCATTGGGCAAGTGGGCACAGTATACGCTGTGAGCCTGACACAAAAAAGCAGACTGATGTTTGACAGTCCAAAAAGTTTTTATTTTTTTAAATGTACACTTACACTACTATTAAACAAGATATGAGTGGTGGCACTGGGCAAGTGGGCACAGTATACGCTGTGAGCCTGACACAAAAAAGCAGACTGATGTTTGACAGTCCAAAAAGTTTTTATTTTTTTTAAATGTACACTTACTCTACTATTAAACAAGATATGAGTGGTGGCACTGGGCAAGTGGGCACAGTATACGCTGTGAGCCTGGCACACACGCTGGCAGGCAGGCAACTGCAATTAGATTACACAAGCAGACTGATGTTTCACAGTCAAAAAAGTTTTTTTTTTAAATTTACACTACTGTTACACCAGATATGAGTGGTGGCACACACGCTGGCAGGCAGGCAACTGCAATTAGATTACACTAGCAGACTGATGTTTCACAGTCAAAAAAGTTTTTTTTTTAAATTTACACTACTGTTACACCAGATATGAGTGGTGGCACTGGGCAAGTGGGCCTGGCACACACACTGGCAGGCAGGCAACTGCAATTAGATTACACTAGCAGACTGATGTTTCACAGTCAAAAAAGTTTTTGTTTTTTTAAATTTACACTACTGTTACACCAGATATGAGTGGTGGCACTGGGCAAGTGGGCACAGTATATACTGTGAGCCTGGTACACACGCTGGCAGGCAGGCAACTGCAATTAGATTACACTAGCAGACTGATGTTTCACAGTCAAAAAAGTTTTTTTTTATAATTTACACTACTGTTACACCAGAAATGAGTGGTGGCACTGGGCAAGTTGCTTGGCAGGCAGGCAGGCAACTGCAATTAGATTACACAAGAAAAAAAAAAAGCAAACTGATGTTCTAGCCCTAAAAAGGGCTTTTTGGGGTGCTGTCCTTACAGCAGAGATCGGATGAGTCATTCAGGACTGTAGTGGACACTGAATACACTAGCCTAGCTATCAATTTCCCTATTAAATCAGAAGCAGCTACACTGTCCCTCCTCTCACTAAGAATGCAGCTTCCAAATGAATCTAAAATGGATGCTGTCCAGGAGGTAGGAGGGTCTGGGAGGGAGTGTCTGCTGCTGATTGGCTGGAATGTGTCTTCTGACTGTGAGGTAGGGGGTCAAAGTATTACTCAATGATGACGAATAGGGGGCGGATCGAACATCGCATATGTTAGCCCTCTGCGGCATACGCGAACATGCTATGTTCACCGGGAACTATTCGCCGGCGAACTATTCGCGACATCACTACCCACTAATATAAATTCACAAGCATACATATAAACACACATACATACAAAAACACAAACTCATATAGATACAGACAGATACACATAACCACATATATATATATATATATATATATATATATATATATATATATATATATATATATATATATATATATATATATATATAGTATTAGAAGAAAGAAAGACGAGGAACTGCAAACTCTATTCCAAAGTGGTTAGTTTAATGAACAGGCAAGTAAAAGACACAGTCACAGTGTGCAGGGCTGGATCTGACGCGTTTCCCGCATGCTCACATGTGCTTCATTAGAGATCTAATGGTGTTCACCTGCTATCAGGTTAAATGCTGGTGTTAGCCAATAGTGTGTAAGCAAAGCCTAATTGGTGTTGTGTGAACAAACATTGTGTACAAATATTGGTTACAAAAAAAGGGAATCATGAATGTGAAACTATCAAAAGGAAAAAGTGTTATTAAGCAGTGATTTGATAGGCTATGCTTTGTAAATCAAAAAATTGACGTGGTTATGTATTTCTTATGATTAGATTAGAAAATAGTGAAATATTACTAAGAACTAAATGCTAAAGTTTAAATTTTAATAGTTATGTTGTGCATAGAGATGTAAGCACAACTAGGTTCAAAAATCACCACAAGTGATAAATTAAATTATGTTATAGGAGTGGTAGAAGAGACAAATATTATCAAAGCTCACATTATACATGAAAAACATGTAGCTAGGCACAAAAAATAAGAATAGGAATAAAAATACAAATTGAAAAGAATAAAAATAGCAACATTGTTGTTTGAGAAAGAATGGGCTTTTCTTGCTAATGACTGATATTTGACACTATCCATGACCAAGCAGTTATTCTTATATGTTTTAAATTTATGGTAAGTATTTATTTATTTGTTTATTAGTTTATTTATTTGGTTGCCACCTAAGTATGTTGGTTGTTAATTGCAATTTAATTGGGAATTTGACATGGTGGCAGCATTGATGGACATGGTAGGTATGGTACTTGGGAAAGTATGAAGTGTGGTGTTCCTGCCAACCTAGGTAGCAAGGTAATTGCTACGGGCTCCAATTATCCTATACAAAAGGATCTGACTGGTTGTTGGATTCCTAGGTGGTAGCGGAATGGCATGAATAAATGTAGGAAGGTGTGTGATGAGGGTAAGTATTATTGGAGGCAATATTCATTTGGCATATATATAGTGAATACTTGTAGACTGCCTACACCAGAAATGAGTGGTGGCACTGGGCAAGTTGCTTGGCAGGCAGGCAGGCAGGCAGGCAACTGCAATTAGATTACACAAGAAAAAAAAAAAAAGCAAACTGATGTTCTAGCCCTAAAAAGGGCTTTTTGGGGTGCTGTCCCTCCTCTCACTAAGAATGCAGCTTCCAAATGAATCTAAAATGGATGCTGTCCAGGAGGTAGGAGGGTCTGGGAGGGAGTGTCTGCTGCTGATTGGCTGGAATGTGTCTTCTGACTGTGAGGTAGGGGGTCAAAGTATTACTCAATGATGACGAATAGGGGGCGGATCGAACATCGCATATGTTAGCCCTCTGCGGCATACGCGAACATGCTATGTTCACCGGGAACTATTCGCCGGCGAACTATTCACGACATCACTACCCACTAATATAAATTCACAAGCATACATATAAACACACATACATACAAAAACACAAACTCATATAGATACAGACAGATACACATAACCACATACATATATATATATATATATATATATATACACAGACACACTTATATTCATATATATATATAAATATATATACACACACTCATATAAAAACACAAGCATACACAAAACACACATAAATACACACTCATACACATACACACACACACACACAAACTCGTATGGATACAGACAAATGCACATAAATACATACATACACACTCATATAAATACACATACATACACACTCATATAAATACACATACATACACATTTATATAAATACACATACATACACATTTATATAAATACACATATATACACACTCATATAAAAACACAAGCATACACATAAACACACATACATACACATAAATACATACATACACACTCGTATAAATACACATACATACACACTTATATAAATACACAGATATACACACATATAAAAACACAGGCATACACATAAACACACATACATACACATACACAAACTCATATAGATACAGACACATACACATAACCACATACATACATATATACACACACACATTCATATATATACACACTAATATAAATACACAAGCATACATATAACACACATACATACACACACTCTCATATATATACATACACATACAAACTCGTATACTTACAGACACATACACATAAACACATACACACACAAACAAACACTCATATGCGTATACATATACACACTTATATATAAATATACAGGCATACACCTAAACACAAATACATACACACACTTTGTTGCAATCATTGCTGCTATAGAGTACAACAGACATGCGCACGCTCCTGAGTCCATGTGAGCCTACCTAGATTTACTCTGTCTCTTGAACAAAGGATACCAAGAGAATAAAGCAAATTTGATATTGGAAGTAAATTGGAAAGTTGTTTAAAATTCCTTGTTCTATCTAAACCATAAAAGTTTTATTTTGACTTTACTGTCTTTTTAAGTTGTTTGTGCATTTTCCTTTTGCTCTGTGACCCTTTGTGAGCATTAGAGATTATGGGGCAGATTTATCATAGTGTGAGCGGACACGATACAATGTAGCGTATCATGTCCGCTGCAAATCGATAAATGCCAGCAGCATACACTGTCAACATTTAATACTGCACCAGCAGTTCTTGTGAACTGGTGCAATGCCACCCCCTGCAGATTCGTGGCCAATTGGCCGCTAGCAGGGGGTGTCAATCAACCCAATCTTATTCAATCGGTTTGATTTCTGTCCGCAGCCTCAGAGCAAATTATGGAGCAGCAGCCTGAAGGCTCGTGCGGAAACATGGGCATCATGCTCCATCAGGAGCTTGATAAATCGGCCCCTACTTAAGATATTGGTGTTTTGGGGTCTCCAAATCCTCAAATGGTAGACCCCAAAACACCGATATCTTACACATAACAGTACTATAAATAACCGTAATCAAACAAAGAGCAGTTTTTATTTCCTTAGGAAGCAGAGAAGTGAAGTGTGCAATGCAGACCGGAGAAGTGATAAAAGCATTTTCTAGATAAACCACGATACAGTTCATTTAGACTGAGATATGTGTGATTTTGTCTGCTGATATGCATCTTTTTTTAGTATTTTGTCAGCAACACAGCTGTTTAGATATGGAGAAGATTATTATCCGCTAAGCAATATGAAAGATTAGACTCCTGAAGATTAATGTATAAAGCTAACCCTGTTGTTGTCAAATAAAGCAGGTATTTTTCTTTGTGTGGTCTGTTTTCTACAATTATAATAATCATAATAATAATTTAACAAAAAATAATAATCACATTTTCAGTAATATAAGACATACAAACACTCACACATAGAAAAACACTATATAGAAACACTATTTCTTTCCTAAGATATGGAGAGTCCACATCATTTTAATTACTAGTGGGAATATCACTCCTGGCCAGCAGGAGGAGGCAAAGAGCACCACAGCAAAGCTGTTAAGTGTCACTCCCCTACCCATAATCCCCAGTCATTCTCTTTGCCTCTCTCAATGGAGGAGGTGAAGTTTGGTGTCTGAAGAAATGATTTCCTTTTTCGGGTATTTTTCCCTGCAAGCAAGGATTTGGGTTTAACTGAGTCCACGTCAATCTCTTCAGTAGAGTAGTGGTGGCTTTTAAGCAGTTAGGAAGTTGTGAGGTTGTCCTTGCTTGGTTTCCTAACACATTGCTGTCCATGGTACAGAAATCCAGAGTTGGTTACTCTGTTCTTTTTTTTTTTTTTTCTACAAGTCTCTTCACACCTTGTGGGCTGTCTACCTGCTGGATAGCTTGATTTGCATGTAAGTGCTTTTGTCTTCAAGGTCCTGGAGACTTGCACTTTAAAGGATTTCTCTGCAGCATTTATTGGGACATAATAAATCCTTAGTAAAGGATTGTATTAAGGCAGTGTGCAGAAACTTAAATTGTATGTGAGAGACTTTAGGTGTTAACTGATTTATGACATAAAGGGGTTAACTTATTTATAGTTGGCTAATTTATATAAATAAATATGGCTCTAAAGTAGTTTTGAGACAGTATCTTGTGTTTAACAGTAAACGGCTCCTGAAAGTATTAAAGCAACTGTAAGATTGGCAGAATCATAGTTCACTGTGAGGGTGAAATGGCTCCTGAAATGCACGCTTTGATGCGCAGTTTCATATATAGCCAATAACGTGACTTTCTCTCTCTCTTCCACTATTAGAACGGAGACGTGTCGGCTGTGCCGGTTGAGTTTGTGAGAAGCAGGCAGATTTATTACTAAATTTTTGCCAGTGTATTCCGAAGGGGCAGGTAGGGTACCTCAGTCAGCTGAGGGGTAAAGGTCTCTGAGAAAATTTAAAGTGACAGTACTAAATTTATGGAAACTTTATTTTCTGTTATTTCTGTGGGCTTTTTTGGTAGATTTGGCCATGGAGCAAGAGTCTGTTCCTTTAGACAAATGTTAATTGTGTCTTGAGGCCCAAATTGTTTAACCTTTGCAATTTTGTTTCTCATGTTTAAAAAAGACTTTAAAATGCAAAGAATTTTTTTTTTTCTGAACCTGTTCAGGCAATGCCACAGCTTTCTCCTCAAACGTCCCAAACCTCAATGGCGTCACATACAGTGCCCTGCAGTTACTCTCATCCTCCTGGAGGAGTTTATTTGCCATCAGATTTTGCTGCTCAAGTATCCTCTGTGGTATCAGTGGCTTTATTTGTTTTTCCCATGTTAGGGAAGTGCAAGAAGAAATCTAAAAATTTGTCAGATAGTGAGGTGTTTGTTCCGGCTGCTGCAAAGCAGGTGTTTCTCATAAGTCTGATAAGGAGGATACCTCAGTAGCCTCTGAGGGTGAAATCTCAGATTCGGACAGTATAATTTCTTCATCTGAAACTTCAGATTTAATCTTGAACACCTTTGTGTACTGTTAAAGAAGGTTTTGGCTACTTTGGACGACTCCGATACTCCTGTCGTTGTCAACCCTAAGAAATCTAAGTAAACTTAATAAATACTATGATGTTCCTTCCTCTGTGGAGGTGTTTCCTGTTCCAGACCGTGTGACAGAAATTATTTCACAGGAATGGGAGAAGCCATGGAAACCATTCTCCCCATCTCCCATCTTTAAAAAGATGTTTCCTGGGGGGCGGAGCCAACTGCAGATGCAGAGAGACACATCTTCCTAGAGCTCCTGTTGTTTGTTTAAATATTTTGTTATACTGAGCACATTAAGGAACCTTATATTAAGTTTTAATCTTTATTAAGACTTGGAGTGTAAGATGAACGTTTCAACTACTTTGAAAACAGGGTTTTAGGCACCACATTGATGCAAGAATCTTTTTGGCCTGCTGTGTTAGCTGTCTGAGGTGAATCGCCATTTTAAAGTACGACCATGCGCTGTTGCTCACATTGGAGACCCAGCCGTATACTACGCTATGGAGAGGCAAGTCATATCTATGTTGCAGGATTTGATGTTCACTTTAGATGCCCATCAAGGCTATGAACGGGAACCAAGAAGCACCAACAGCAAGTGGGGTTGTTGAAGCAACTGGAGGTTGTGTACCAGATGCACTGCATGTGGGATGCGATACATCTCAGCACCCTGAGTACGTGCACAATGAAGATAAAAGACGACCTGAGCCCAATACAGTGGAATCAACGGGGCAATGCATTCATCCAAGCCCCTTGCAGCCTATTGCCGTTAAAGAAGAAGAAACACGTCCTCAACAGTGAGAACCTGGGTATTTATTAGCCCCAATAGCAATTCCCACTAGTGGTAACCTAACCGACTCGTCAGCAAAGCCATGGCCGGATCTTGTAAGAACTTTGTCACTGGAGTCTGAACTCGTTGCCGACAGCTTTTGCGCTATAACAGGGCTGTTCAGGGATGCTCTGCTTGGGGTCTGTGAAGTTCTTCTGATTGCAATATATGGGAGGGCCACGGATGACTTTCCTTCTATGAGCAGACAGAAAGTTTGGTCTTGCCAGAGACACACTCGCATAGCAGATCTGGGCTCTCCACTTTATCAGTGGTTAGATGTTTACAACTCCCTAGGATGGTATCACGGAAGCATACTATGGGACCTATGTAGCTGGCTCTATATCCCCTCTACCCAAGTACAGCTGTCAGAGACGGGAGTTACACCTGTTAGGGGCATTGGTTAGTCATAAGAACTACACTCCGTAGTATCCTATTTTCCAAGGAAAGTTCCATATATAATCCTACAGTCAAATTAAAGAGGACATTGGAACTTGATGATGATGGCTAGCAGCCTGAGATATATCCTCATTTTTACTGCATGCTATTATCTGTATATATGTGTTATACTGTTAGAAGGGGTTTATAATTTCCCGGCCCTATAAGTCATTTGATGCCCACTTGAACAAGCCATTATTCTTCTTACATTATCTAATAGACTACCTAATTCTAAACTTCCTCACTTATACCTATTATGAGGGCTCATAAGGGTTAAGGCTTATGAATACCCAGCTATCATTACTCCACACTATGTCTTTATGTTTTTGCAGACTGCTAGATTATTACACTTTTTGGAGGTATTTTGGGTTCGCTATAAGTTGGGGCATCCCTGTGGCCTGACTCTTTGCGGTGGTTATGCAAATAAGTGTGCCCTTAAAGAACATAATCTATAATTCTGAAGATGGTGTATGCTGTGAAATATTTGTAAATGTAATCTTTATAGAGCTTCAATGCTTACTTATACAAATCTTATGGAGAAGTACTTCTTTCTAGATATGTTTTATCATGTCATATTCGGGTTGGTTCTCAGCCTGCTCTAGCAATATAAGTTCAGAGAATAATCCCATCCTATTGTTTATTATTTACTAGCCTGTTGACTGCTAATGTTTGTGTTTTTTGTGCATTTGTCTACATTTTATATTTAGTATGGTTTTACCAACCCCATAGTTATATAAGGGTAAAACATACTTGGAGGACTTCAAACACCTTTAATTAATAGGGAGCTGCTTTAGTTAGGGCTGTTCCCATATGTCTCTATACTGTGCTAAAAAGCCAAAAGTTAACCAACTGTAATCCACAGGAGGGTCCTTAATAATCTTACAGGGAGTAAATGCAGCCCTTATACTATTGTTAGTACTCCATATATTCTAAGATTTAATCATTGCTATAGTTTTTATCTTGATTGTTAGCTACTTGTTTGGCCATTTATGGTTCTATTTAGTCTATATGTTCTAGATCTCACATCCCTAATTGCCCCCTATGTGTATAGAGGATATGAGTTATCAAGAGAGTATCAGCTAGTTTAATTAATATTTTCAACATGGCCCAGAATTAAACATAGGTGATAGGGTTCTGTAGCTCTGTACAAAGGTTGGTGGTTACTAGTTTGAGTCACCTTGATTCTACACTGAAATTAACATTTTTATGAGGTTTATCTGTATTCTTGTCATTGATATTTATAATATCTCAATATGTATATCTATTGTTTATCTCTCAGTAAGCTCATATAACAGTCCCCTGATACCTTTAGTTCCCCTATCATTACTATTTAGGAGGTTCGCCCTAGGCTAATTTAAACTGGTTGCTTTTCTTAGAAGGACCTATGGGAAGTCTATGTATGTTATTCATCTAAACGAGCTGCTACAATCTGTCTACCTCCTCCTCCACAAGACACCTCGAGCTGACTTGATCATATTGCACACAGCCCTCTATGAGGTACTAGATCCACATTTCAGCGGCCGGGTCTATAGAGTATAGGTACCTTTGAAATTAAATAATAAGCACATCAATATGCTGATCGTTAGTCAATATTCAAGTGAGGAGATCAAGATCTTTACCCAACACAAATATTATACATTAAATGTTAGTATTAAAATAGTATTATTTTATAAGAAGACTCCTCAGTCTCTTACCTACTCAAGCGACATTTGTTTGGGTACAAGCTATACACCCTAATATTTTATATAGTCCTAGAGCTACTCTTGTTACTAGATAATAAGTGGTTATTATTCTGTTTCAATCTAAGCCCTACATGTTATGTTAGATCTAATCCTATGTACAACTTAATTCCTAGCTTTCTGGAGCTTAAGGATTATACATTAGATAAGCCTAACATACTATCCCCCTCAGACGTAGTCAGATTTTTCTCTTCACCCCCTCATATAAAATGGCTCCGCCCCCACCCACCCTCAATATTTAGAGCAGCTTTTTTCCCGCTGACTCCCCCCCCCCCCCTTTATATATATTTTGAATTATCATTTCATCATAAGGTCCTGGAGTGGCCTTTCTAGAGACTACCATTTATGTTTCATATCTATGACTATGCAACCCGCATGTGGTCTGCTCACTAGTCACCTCAATAAGCTTTTATTACAAAATGGAGGATTCAGAAGCTCAGATCACTTATTTTCTCAATCACTAATCTCAATATAACTTGTTTATGTATTTTACATATTCCTGTGTATAAATTGTAACACGTGTGACTGTTACCATAAATTGTAATGTTTGAAAATCCTCAATAAAAATAAATATTTAAAAAAAAAAAAAGATGTTTCCTGTTGCTGACTCCATTAAAGATTAATGGTGCACAGTACCAGAGGAAGAAGGAGCTTTTTTTTTTTTTTTAATAAAGTTTTTATTGGATGAAAAATAAAACAGTACATGGTAATGCGTTTCAGATCACATTGGGTACAAGTCAACATGTCCTTCTGTGTTTTACAAAAGCTTAACATCCTATATTTTAATTTATCTTTGATAGATTATGAAACAACCTATACAACTTACTAAGAAAACAAAACAGAGGTTGGTCACTTTAATTATGCAGAAGCTAAAGATTCTCTTGCCTGTCTCGATGTAAGGATATACTTATTTATGCAGTGCCTGTATGGTCACCAAAGGGACTTCCCTCTCCCATTTGCTATGAATTTCTCCTAGATTATATACAGCACTCAATGTGTATGCATTCGTGTTTCCCAATAGAACTTTACATTGTGAAAGGATATGATCCATTGACGCTTCCCAGGCCCTGTATGTGGGGATTACTTGTAACTTCCAATTAGTGGCTATCAGGGATTTAGCAGTATTTATAGCTAACTGTATTAATTTCCTGCGTATTTTGCATTTACATTTTGGGAGAAGGTTTAGTAATGCTGTTGTGGGTTGGATTTGATACTCGTTGCTTTGGTTGCTGACAGATTTAATATAATCCCCTATTTTTAGCCAGAAAGGTTGTAGCTTGGTGCAGGACCACCAGATGTGTATCATGGTGCCCCTATTACCGCACCCCCTCCAGCACATATCAGAGGCTGTCGGGTAGATTGTCTTAATTCTCACTGGGGTGAGGTACCACCTTGTCAGGATTTTGAAATTTAATTCTAGAGCCCTGGCAGATGTCAAGGATTTTCTAGTGTTCTGCATAATGTATTTCCAGTCCTTTTCATTTAGTTCTCTCCCCAGCTCCCTATGCCATCTATTCACATAATTAGGGACTTCGTTCAATTCACTGAGCGACAATGCCCTCTTAGCCCATGTCAAAGTATGACATAAGGGTTGATTACTAAGACACTGTTGCTTGAACAAAGTGGGTTGTCTAGTCAGCTTTTCTTTGTCTGGAGAAGTGGTCAGAAAGTGCTGAAGTTGAAAAGAAGGAGCTATTTTTACTCTGGCTAAGAGCTCTACAATTCCTATAGAGGATAGCTGCCCCTTTAAGGATCCCATGGACAAAAAGTTGTAGGCTTATTTGAAGATGTATGTTCATCAAGGTCTTCAATGGCAACCTGCAGTTTGTATTGCCACAGTAGCAAGTACGGCATCTTATTGGTGCGACGCCTTGTCTGAATCAATTTTAGTTGAGACTCCGTTGGAGGAGATCCAAGATAGCATTAAGGTTCTCAAACTAGCCAATTCCTTTATTTATGATGCTAACATGCAGGTTATTAGACTAGGAGCCAAGATGTCTGGCTTCACCGTCCTAGCTCGCAGGGTTTTGTGGCTAAAATCTTAGGCCTAGATTTGGAGTTCGGCGGTAGCCATCAAAACCAGCGTTAGAGGCTCCTAACGCTGGTTTTGGCCGCCCGCTGGTATTTGGAGTCAGTGATTAAAGGGTCTAACGCTCACTTTTCAGCCGCGACTTTTCCATACCGCAGATCCCCCTACGCCATTTGCGTAGCCTATCTTTTCAATGGGATCTTTCTAACGCTGGTATTTAGAGTCGTTTCTGAAGTGAGCGTTAGAGCTCTAACGACAAGATTCCAGCCGCCTGAAAATAGCAGGAGTTAAGAGCTTTCTGGCTAACGCCGGTTCATAAAGCTCTTAACTACTGTACCCTAAAGTACACTAACACCCATAAACTACCTATGTACCCCTAAACCGAGGCCCCCCCACATCGCCGACACTCGATTAAAATTTTTAACCCCTAATCTGCCGACCGCCACCTACGTTATATTTATGTACCCCTAATCTGCTGCCCCTAACCCCGCCGACCCCTGTATTATATTTATTAACCCCTAACCTGCCCCCCACAACATCGCCGCCAGCTACTTAAAATAATTAACCCCTAATCTTCCGACCGCAAAGCGCCGCCACCTACGTTATCCCTATGTACCCCTAATCTGCTACCCCTAACACCGCCGACCCCTATATTATATTTATTAACCCCTAATCTGCCCCCCACAACGTCGCCGACACCTACCTACAGTTATTAACCCCTAATCTGCCGAGCGGACCTGAGCGCTACTATAATAAAGTTATTAACCCCTAATCCGCCTCACTAACCCTATCATAAATAGTATTAACCCCTAATCTGCCCTCCCTAACATCGCCGACACCTACCTTCAATTATTAACCCCTAATCTTCTGATCGGAGCTCACCGCTATTCTAATAAATGGATTAACCCCTAAAGCTAAGTCTAACCCTAACACTAACACCCCCCTAAGTTAAATATAATTTACATCTAACGAAATAAATTAACTCTTATTAAATAAATGATTCCTATTTAAAGCTAAATACTTACCTGTAAAATAAATCCGAATATAGCTACAATATAAATTATAATTATATTATAGCTATTTTAGGATTAATATTTATTTTACAGGCAACTTTGTAATTATTTTAACCAGGTACAATAGCTATTAAATAGTTAAGAACTATTTAATAGTTACCTAGTTAAAATAATAACAAATTTACCTGTAAAATAAATCCTAACCTAAGATATAATTAAACCTAACACTACCCTATCAATAAAATAATTAAATAAACTACCTACAATTACCTACAATTAACCTAACACTACACTATCAATAAATTAATTAAACACAATTCCTACAAATAAATACAATTAAATAAACTAGCTAAAGTACAAAAAATAAAAAAGAACTAAGTTACAGAAAATAAAAAAATATTTACAAACATAAGAAAAATATTACAACAATTTTAAACTAATTACACCTACTCTAAGCCCCCTAATAAAATAACAAAGCCCCCCAAAATAAAAAATTCCCTACCCTATTCTAAATTAAAAAAGTTACAAGCTCTTTTACCTTACCAGCCCTGAACAGGGCCCTTTGCGGGGCATGCCCCAAGAAGTTCAGCTCTTTTGCCTGTAAAAAAAAACATACAATACCCCCCCCCAACATTACAACCCACCACCCACATACCCCTAATCTAACCCAAACCCCCCTTAAATAAACCTAACACTAATCCCCTGAAGATCTTCCTACCTTGTCTTCACCATCCAGGTATCACCGATCCGTCCTGGCTCCAAGATCTTCATCCAACCCAAGCGGGGGTTGGCGATCCATAATCCGGTGCTGAAGAGGTCCAGAAGAGGCTCCAAAGTCTTCCTCCTATCCGGCAAGAAGAGGACATCCGGACCGGCAAACATCTTCTCAAAGCGGCATCTTCGATCTTCTTCCATCCGGAGCGAAGCGGCAGGATCCTGAAGACCTCCAGCGCGGAACATCCATCCGGACCGACGACTGAACGACGAATGACTGTTCCTTTAAGGGACGTCATCCAAGATGGCGTCCCTCGAATTCCGATTGGCTGATAGGATTCTATCAGCCAATCGGAATTAAGGTAGGAATTTTCTGATTGGCTGATGGAATCAGCCAATCAGAATCTAGTTCAATCCGATTGGCCGATCCAATCAGCCAATCAGATTGAGCTCGCATTCTATTGGCTGATCGGAACAGCCAATAGAATGCGAGCTCAATCTGATTGGCTGATTGGATCAGCCAATCGGATTGAACTTGATTCTGATTGGCTGATTCCATCAGCCAATCAGAAAATTCCTACCTTAATTCCGATTGGCTGATAGAATCCTATCAGCCAATCGGAATTCGAGGGACGCCATCTTGGATGACGTCCCTTAAAGGAACAGTCATTTGTTGTTCAGTCGTCGGTCCGGATGGATGTTCCGCGCTGGAGGTCTTCAGGATCCTGCCGCTTCGCTCCGGATGGAAGAAGATCGAAGATGCCGCTTGGAGAAGATGTTTGCCGGTCCGGATGTCCTCTTCTTGCCGGATAGGAGGAAGACTTTGGAGCCTCTTCTGGACCTCTTCAGCACCGGATTATGGATCGCCAACCCCCGCTTGGGTTGGATGAAGATCTTGGAGCCAGGACGGATCGGTGATACCTGGATGGTGAAGACAAGGTAGGAAGATCTTCAGGGGATTAGTGTTAGGTTTATTTAAGGGGGGTTTGGGTTAGATTAGGGGTATGTGGGTGGTGGGTTGTAATGTTAGGGGGGGGGTATTGTATGTTTTTTTTTACAGGCAAAAGAGCTGAACTTCTTGGGGCATGCCCCGCAAAGGGCCCTGTTCAGGGCTGGTAAGGTAAAAGAGCTTGTAACTTTTTTAATTTAGAATAGGGTAGGGAATTTTTTATTTTGGGGGGCTTTGTTATTTTATTAGGGGGCTTAGAGTAGGTGTAATTAGTTTAAAATTGTTGTAATATTTTTCTTATGTTTGTAAATATTTTTTTATTTTCTGTAACTTAGTTCTTTTTTATTTTTTGTACTTTAGCTAGTTTATTTAATTGTATTTATTTGTAGGAATTGTGTTTAATTAATTTATTGATAGTGTAGTGTTAGGTTAATTGTAGGTAATTGTAGGTAGTTTATTTAATTAATTTATTGATAGGGTAGTGTTAGGTTTAATTATATCTTAGGTTAGGATTTATTTTACAGGTAAATTTGTTATTATTTTAACTAGGTAACTATTAAATAGTTCTTAACTATTTAATAGCTATTGTACCTGGTTAAAATAATTACAAAGTTGCCTGTAAAATAAATATTAATCCTAAAATAGCTATAATATAATTATAATTTATATTGTAGCTATATTAGGGTTTATTTTACAGGTAAGTATTTAGCTTTAAATAGGAATCATTTATTTAAGAAGAGTTAATTTATTTCGTTAGATAAAAATTATATTTAACTTAGGGGGGTGTTAGTGTTAGGGTTAGACTTAGCTTTAGGGGTTAATCCATTTATTAGAATAGCGGTGAGCTCCGATCGGAAGATTAGGGGTTAATAATTGAAGGTAGGTGTCGGCGATGTTAGGGAGGGCAGATTAGGGGTTAATACTATTTATGATAGGGTTAGTGAGGCGGATTAGGGGTTAATAACTTTATTATAGTAGCGCTCAGGTCCGCTCGGCAGATTAGGGGTTAATAAGTGTAGGCAGGTGTCGGCGACGTTGAGGGGGGCAGATTAGGGGTTAATAAATATAATATAGGGGTCGGCGATGTTAGGGCAGCAGATTAGGGGTACATAGGGATAACGTAGGTTGCGGCGGTTTACGGAGCGGCAGATTAGGGGTTAAAAAAAATATGCAGGGGTCAGCGATAGCGGGGGCGGCAGATTAGGGGTTAATAAGTGTAAGGTTAGGGGTGTTTAGACTCGGGGTACATGTTAGAGTGTTAGGTGCAGACGTAGGAAGTGTTTCCCCATAGGAAACAATGGGGCTGCGTTAGGAGCTGAACGCTGCTTTTTTGCAGGTGTTAGGTTTTTTTTTTCAGCTCAAACAGCCCCATTGTTTCCTATGGGAGAATCGTGCACGAGCACGTTTTTGAGGCCGGCCGCGTCCGTAAGCAACTCTGGTATCGAGAGTTGCATTTGCGGTAAAAATGCTCTACGCTCCTTTTTTGGAGCCTAACGCAGCATTTGATTAAACTCTCGATACCAGAGTTAAATTTATGGTGCGGCCAGAAAAAAGCCCGCGGAGCGTTAACAGCCCTTTAACCGCCAAACTCCAAATCTAGGCGTATGTCAGCTGATGTTACCTCCAAGTCCAAGCTTCTGGCGCTTCTTTACAAGGGTAAAACCTTGTTTGAACCTGGTCTAGCAGAAATAATTTCTGAAATTATGGGTGGAAAAGGGTCTTTTCTACCACAAGACAAGAAGAACAGACCTAAAGGATGTCAGAGTAATTTTTGTTCCTTTCGTAACTTCAAGGCCCAAAAGTCTTCCTCTCCCTCTTCCAAGCAGGAGCAGTCCAAGTACTCTTGGAAGCCCAATCAGTCTTGGAACAAGGGGAAGCAATCAATGAAGCCATCATCTGAGTCTAAGTCAGCATGAAGGGTTGGCCCCTGGTCCGGGATCTGATCAAGTCGGGGCAGACTTTCCCTGTTTTGTCAAGCATGGATATGAAATGTCCCAGATCCTTGGGCCATGGACATAGTATTCCAGGGTTACAAGATAGAATTCAAAACTTTCCCTCCCAGGGACAGATTAATCCTCTCAAGATTATCTGCAGACCAGGTAAAAAGAGAGGCATTCTTGAACTGCGTTCAGGACCTTTCCTCCCTGGGAGTGATTGTTCCAGTTCTAGTAAGTGAACAGGGTCTAGGATTCTATTCAAACCTGTTCGTGGTTCCCAAAAAAGAGGGAACTTTTTGACCCATTTTAGACCTGAAGTGCCTCAACAAGTTTCTCAGGGTACTGTCCTTCAAAATGGAAACTATTTGTTCCATTCTTCCTTTGGTCCAAGAGGGTCAGTTCATGACAATCATAGACCTGAAGGATGCATATTTTCATGTTATCATCCACAGGGATCATCACAAGTTTTTGAGATTCGCCTTTCTAGACAAACACTTTCAGTTTGTGGCTCTTCTGTTTGACCTTGCCACAGCTTCCAGAATTTTCTCAAAGGTTCTCAGGGCTCTCTTGACAGTGATCAGGTCTTGGGGAATTGCAGTGGTGCCCTACCTGGATGACATATTGGTTCAGGCCCCATTTCTTCAACAAGAAAACTCTCATACAGAGATCTTGTTCTCTTTTCTACATTCCCATGGAAGGAAAGTTAATCTGAAAAAGTTCCCTTGCTCCAGCTACATAATATACCATAATAGACCATGATTGATTCCCTATCTTTGAATTTTTTCTGACAGAAGTCAGAGAATCCAAGATTCTTTCCTCTTGCCTCTCTCTTCAGTCTACTGTTCATCCATCAGTAGCTCAATTTTTGGAGGTAGTTGGTCTGATGGTCGCTTCCATGGACATCATTCCCTTTGCTCGATTCCATTTGTGAGCTCTGCAGTTATGCATGCTCAGACAATGTAATGGAGACCATTCAGATCTGTCTCAGAGGATAGATCTAGATCAGTTGACAAGAGACTCTCTCCTGTGGTGGCTTTCTCAGGAGCATCTGTCTCAGGGCACATGATTTCTGAGACCTTCCTGGGTGACTGTAACCACAGACGCCAGCCTGCTAGGCTGGGGAGCAGTCTGGAACTAGTTAAAGGCGCAGGGACTATGGACTAGGGAGGAGTTTGCTCTCCCCATAAACATCTTGGAGCTCTGATGGCTTGGCCTCAATTGTTCTAGCCTGGTTTATCAGGTTCCAGTCGGACATCACCTCAGTGGTTTACATCAACCACCAGGGAGGAACTCAGAGTTCCTTAGCCATGCAGGAGGTGGCACGGATTATTGAGGGGGTGGAAGCTCACAATTGTTGTCTATCTGCTATCCACATTCCAGGAGTAAACAACTGGGAAGTGGATTTCCAGAGCAGACAGACATTTCATCCTGGAGAGTGGGCTCTCCATCTGGAGGTGTTCTCCAGGTTAACCCTCAAGTTGTATCTAGTGGCATCTCGACAGAATTCCAAGATTCCAAGGTATGATTCAAGGTCAAGAGATCTGCAGGCTGCTATGATAGATGCTCTTGTGGTTCCTTGGGTTTATGGTCTAGCATACCTGTTTCCTCCGTTTGTGCTCCTTCCATGAGTCATTGCTCGTATCAAACAGGAGAGAGGATCGGTAATTCTAATAGCTCCTGCATGGCCTCGCAGGATCTGGTATGCAGACCTAGTGAAGATGTCATCCCTGCCACCTTGGAGGTTGCCTCTGAGGAAGGACCTTCTAACTCAGGGTCCATTCCTCCATCCAAATCTCGTTTCTCTGAAGCTGACAGCGTGGGGATTGAACGCTTAGTTCTGAGTAAGCGCGGATTTTCTGAGTCAATCATTGAGACCCTGTTTCAGGCTCGCAAGCCTGTTACTCGAAAAATTTACCATAAGGTATGGCATAAATACCTTTATTAGTTTGAATCTAAGAGCTACTCTTGGAGTAGAGTCAGGATTCCTAGAATTTTGTATTTTCTCCAGGAAGGTCTGGAGAAAGGGTTGTCAGGTCAGATTTCTGCATTCTGTTGGATGTGCCAGATGTTCAATCTTTTTGTCAGGCCCTGGTCAAAATCAGGCCTGTGTTTAAGCTGGTTGCTCCTCCTTGGAGTCTTAGGCATCTACTTATCATGCCGTCAACTTACTTGCATTCGACGGCACCAATACGCTCGCCTAAGATCGCCTAACATCACTGCTGCGGACCTGAATACGCTCTCCAAAATTATCAAAAAAGCTGTCAAAAAGCCACGCACCAAGTACGGTGTGATGAGCAGGAGACTGTTGTTAACTAGCAGTCATCGATCTCGCTGCTCTTCGGCTTTTTTACAGCTTTATTGGTACCCTGTCACTAAACACCCACACTATACTATACACTTTTACTCCCTATACTGCCACTCCCTGAGCCCACCGCAACTAAATAAATTGTTTAACCCCTAAACCGCCCCTCCCAGAGCCCACAACAATTAAATAAATTGTTTAACCCCTAAACCGACGCTCCCGGAGCCCACCACAACTAAATAAATTGTTTAACCCCTAAACCGCCGCCGGAGCCCACCACAACCTACATTATACTTATTAACCCCTAATCTGCCCACCCTACACCGCCGCCATTATATTAAATTTATAAAACCTTAAACCTAAGTCTAACCCTAAGTCTAAAACCTTAATTCCCATTTAAAACTAAATACTTACCTATAAAATAAACCCTAAGATAGCTACAATATAACTAATAGTTACATTGTAGCCATTTTAGGATTTATTTTTATTTTACAGGCAACTTTGTATTTATTTTAACTAGGTACAATAGTTATTAAATAGTTATTAACTATTTAATAACTTCCTAGTTAAAATAAATACAAATATACCTGTAAAAAAAAACCAAACCTAAGTTACCCCTACCCTACACTAAATTAAATTAAAAGGGCCTTTTGCTGGGCATTGCCCCAAAGTAATCAGCTCTTTTACCTGTAAAAAAAAAATTACAACATCCCCAACATTAAAACCCACCACCCACACAACCAACCCTACTCTAAAACCCACCCAATCCCCCTTAAAAAAGCCTAACACTAACCCCTTGAAGATCACCCTACCGTGAGACATCTTCACCTAACCGGGCAGAAGTCCTCAACGAAGGCGGGCGAAGTGGTCCTCCAGACGGGCAGAAGTCTTCATCCAAGCCGGGCAGAAGAGGTCCTCCAGACAGGCAGAAGTCTTCATCCAGACGGCATCTTCTATCTTCATCTATCCTGCGCAGAGCGGGTCCATCTTCAAGACATCCGACGCGGAGCATCCTCTTCATCCGGAGTCTTCTTCAACAATGACGGGTCCTTTAAATTATGTCATCCAAGATGGCGTCCCTTCAATTCCGATTGGCTGATAGAATTCTATCTGCCAATCGGAATTAAGGTAGGAAAAATCCTATTGGTTGATGCAATCAGCCAATAGGATTAAACTTCAATCCTATTGGCTGATCCAAACAGCCAATAGGATTGAACTTGCATCCTATTGGCTGATTGGATCAGCCAATAGGATTAAACTTCTATCCTATTGGCTGATTGCATCAACCAATAGGATTTTTCCTACCTTAATTCCGATTGGCTGATAGAATTCTATCAGCCAATGGGAATTGAAGGGACGCCATTTTGGATGACGTCACTTAAAGGACCCGTCATTGTTGAAGAAGACTCCGGATGAAGAGGATGCTCTGCGTCGGATGTCTTGAAGATGAACTCGCTCCGCTCCAGATGGCTGAAGGACCTCTTCTGCCCGGCTTGGATGAAGACTTCTGCCCGTCTGGAGGACCACTTCGCCTGGCTTCATTGAGGACTTCGGCCCGGTTGGGTGAAGACGTCTCAAGGTAGGGTGATCTTCAAGGGGTTAGTGTTAGGTTTTTTTAAGGGGGGATTGGGTGAGTTTTAGAGTAGGGTTGGTTGTGTGGGTGGTGGTTTTTAATGTTGGGGGGGTTGTAATTTTTTTTTACAGGTAAAAGAGCTGATTACTTTGAGGCAATGCCCCGCAAAAGGCCCTTTTAAGGGCTATTTAGAATTTAGTGTAGGGTAGGGTTTTTTTTATTTTGGGGGGCTTTTTTATTTTGTTAGGGGGATTAGATTAGGTGTAATTAGTTTTAAAATCTTGTAATTATTTTATTATTTTCTGTAATTTAGTGAGGTTTTTTTTAACTTTAGACAATTTTATTTAATTTTGTTTAATTGTAGTTAATTTAGGGAATTAATTTAATTATAGTGGTAGTGTTAGGTGTAATTGTAACTTAGGTTAGGTTTTTTTTACAGGTATATTTGTATTTATTTTAACTAGATAGTTATTAAATAGTTAATAACTATTTAATAACTAACTATTGTACCTAGTTAAAATAAATACAAAGTTGCCTGTAAAATAAAAATAAACCCTAAGGCCTAGATTTGGAGTTTGGCGGTAGCCGTGAAAACCAGCGTTAGAGGCTCCTAACGCTGGTTTTAGGCTAACTCCGGTATTTGGAGTCACTCAAAATAGGGTCTAACGCTCACTTTTCAGCCGCGACTTTTCCATACCGCAGATCCCCTTACGTCAATTGCGTATCCTATCTTTTCAATGGGATTTTTCTAACTCCGGTATTTAGAGTCGTGTCTGAAGTAAACGTTAGAAATCAAACGACAAAACTCCAGACGCAGAAATAAGTCAGTAGTTAAGAGCTTTTTGGGCTAACGCCGGTTCATAAAGCTCTTAACTACTGTACTCTAAAGTACACTAACACCCATAAACTACCTATGTACCCCTAAACTGAGGTCCCCCCACATTGCCGCCACTCGATTACATTTTTTAACCCCTAATCTGCCGACCACCACCTACGTTATACTTATGTACCCCTAATCTGCTGCCCCTAACACCGCTGACCCCTGTATTATATTTATCAACCCCTAATCTGCCCCCCACAACGTCGCCGCCAACTACTTACAATAATTAACCCCTAATCTGCCGACCGCAAAGCGCCGCTACTTAAGTTATCCTTATGTACCCCTAATCTGCTGCCCCTAACACCGCCAACCCCTATATTATATTTATTAACCCCTAATCTGCCCCCCTAAACGTCGCCTCCACCTGCCTACACTTATTAACCCCTAATCTGCCGAGCGGACCACACCGCTACTATAATAAAGTTATTAACACCTAATCCGCCTCACTAACCCTATAATAAATAGTATTAACCACTAATCTGCCCTCCCTAACATCGCCGACACCTAACTTCAAACATTAACCCCTAATCTGCCGATTGGAGCTCACCGCTATTCTAATAAATTTTTAAACCCCTAAAGCTAAGTCTAACCCTAACCCTAACACCCCCCTAAGTTAAATATAATTTAAATCTAACGAAATAAATTAACTCTTATTAAATAACTTATTCCTATTTAAAGCTAAATACTTACCTGTAAAATAAACCCTAATATAGCTACAATATAAATTATAATTACATTGTAGCTATTTTAGGATTAATATTTATTTTACAGGCAACTTTGTAATTATTTTAACCAGGTACAATAGCTATTAAATAGTTAAGAACTATTTAATAGTTACCTAGTTAAAATAATTACAAAATTACCTGTAAAATAAATCCTAACCTAAGTTACAATTAAATCTAACACTATTCTATCATTAAATTAATTAAATAAAATGCCTACAATTACCTACAATTAAACCTAACACTACACTATCAATAAATTAATTAAATACAATTCCTACAAATAACTACAATGAAATAAACTAACTAAAGTACAAAAAATAAAAAAGAACTGTTACAAAAAATAAAAAAATATTTACAAACATAAGAAAAATATTGCAACAATTTTAAACTAATTACACCTACTCTAAGCCCCCTAATAAAATAACAAAGCCCCCCAAAATAACAAAATGCCCTACCCTATTCTAAATTACTAAAGTTCAAAGCTCTTTTACCTTACCAGCCCTGAACAGGGCCCTTTGCGGGGCATGCCCCAAGAAGTTCAGCTCTTTTGCCTGTAAAAAAAACCATACAATACCCCCCCCAACATTACAACCCACCACCCACATACCCCTAATCTAACCCAAACCCCCCTTAAATAAACCTAACACTAAGCCCCTGAAGATCTTCCTACCTTGTCTTCACCCTGCCAGGTTCACCGATCGGTCCAGAAGAGCTCCTCCGATGTCCTGATCCAAGCCCAAGCGGGGGGCTGAAGATGTCCATGATCCGGTCGAAGTCTTCATCCAAGCGGGGCAGAAGAGGTCTTCCATCCGATTGAAGTCTTCATCCAGGCGGCATCTTCTATCGTCATCCATCCGGAGCGAATCGGCAGCATCCTGAAGACCTCCGACGCGGAACATCCATCCTGCCCGACGACTGAACGACGAATGACGGTTCCTTTAAATGACGTCATCCAAGATGGCGTCCCTCGAATTCCGATTGGCTGATAGGATTCTATCAGCCAATCGGAATTAAGGTAGGAATATTCTGATTGGCTGATGGAATCAGCCAATCAGAATCAAGTTCAATCCGATTGGCTGATCCAATCAGCCAATCAGATTGAGCTCGCATTCTATTGGCTGTTCCGATCAGCCAATAGAATGCAAGCTCAATCTGATTGGCTGATTGGATCAGCCAATCGGATTGATCTTGATTCTGATTGGCTGATTCCATCAGCCAATCAGAATATTCCTACCTTAATTCCGATTGGCTGATAGAATCCTATCAGCCAATCGGAATTCGAGGGACGCCATCTTGGATGACGTCATTTAAAGGAACCGTCATTCGTCGTTCAGTCGTCGGGCAGGATGGATGTTCCGCGTCGGAGGTCTTCAGGATGCTGCCGCTTCGCTCCGGATGGATGACGATAGAAAATGCCGCCTGGATGAAGACTTCAATCGGATGGAAGACCTCTTCTGCCCCGCTTGGATGAAGACTTCGACCGGATCATGGACATCTTCAGCCCCCCGCTTGGGCTTGGATCAGGACATCGGAGGAGCTCTTCTGGACCGATCGGTGAACCTGGCAGGGTGAAGACAAGGTAGGAAGATCTTCAGGGGCTTAGTGTTAGGTTTATTTAAGGGGGGTTTGGGTTAGATTAGGGGTATGTGGGTGGTGGGTTGTAATGTTGGGGGGGGGGTATTGTATGTTTTTTTTTTACAGGCAAAAGAGCTGAACTTCTTGGGGCATGCCCCGCAAAGGGCCCTGTTCAGGGCTGGTAAGGTAAAAGAGCTTTGAACTTTAGTAATTTAGAATAGGGTAGGGCATTTTGTTATTTTGGGGGGCTTTGTTATTTTATTAGGGGGCTTAGAGTAGGTGTAATTAGTTTAAAATTGTTGTAATATTTTTCTTATGTTTGTAAATATTTTTTTATTTTTTGTAACTTAGTTCTTTTTTATTTTTTGTACTTTAGTTAGTTTATTTCATTGTAGTAATTTGTAGATGTTGTATTTAATTAATGTATTGATAGTGTAGTGTTATTATTTTAACTAGGTAACTATTAAATAGTTCTTAACTATTTAATAGCTATTGTACCTGGTTAAAATAATTACAAAGTTGCCTGTAAAATAAATATTAATCCTAAAATAGCTACAATGTAATTATAATTTATATTGTAGCTATATTAGGGTTTATTTTACAGGTAAGTATTTAGCTTTAAATAGGAATAATTTATTTAAGAAGAGTTAATTAATTTCGTTAGATTTAAATTATATTTAAGTTAGGGGGGTGTTAGTGTTAGGGTTAGACTTAGCTTTAGGGGTTAATACATTTATTAGAATAGCGGTGAGCTCCGGTCGGCAGATTAGGGGTTAATGTTTGAAGTTAGGTGTCGGCGATGTTAGGGAGGGCAGATTAGGGGTTAATACTATTTATTATAGGGTTAGTGAGGCGGATTAGGGGTTAATAACTTTATAATAATAGCGGTGCGGTCCGATCGGCAGATTAGGGGTTAATAAGTGTAGGCAGGTGGAGGCGACGTTGTGGGGGGAAGATTAGGGGTTAATAAATATAATATAGGGGTCGGCGATGTTAGGGCAGCAGATTAGGGGTACATAGGGATAATGTAAGTAGCGGCGGTTTACGAAGCGGCAGATTAGGGGTTAAT
Organism: Bombina bombina; assembly: GCF_027579735.1. NCBI lineage: Eukaryota > Metazoa > Chordata > Amphibia > Anura > Bombinatoridae > Bombina > Bombina bombina. Next base: position 1,204,309,323 of record NC_069502.1, read on the forward strand.
AATAATATGCAGGGGTCAGCGATAGCGGGGGGCGGCAGATTAGGGGTTAATAAGTGTAAGGTTAGGGGTGTTTAGACTCGGGGTACATGTTAGAGTGTTAGGTGCAGACGTAGGAAGTGTTTCCGCATAGCAAACAATGGGGCTGCGTTAGGAGCTGAACGCGGCTTTTTTGCAGGTGTTAGTTTTTTTTTCAGCTCAAACAGCCCCATTGTTTCCTATGGGGGAATCGTGCACGAGCACGTTTTTGAGGCTGGCCGCTTGCGTAAGCAACTCTGGTATCGAGAGTTGAAGCTGCGTTAAATATGCTCTACGCTCCTTTTTTGGAGCCTAACGCAGCCTTTATGTGGACTCTCAATACCAGAGTTATTTTTATGGTGCGGCCAGAAAAAAGCCGGCGTTAGCTTTTCGGGTCGTTACCGACAAAACTCTAAATCTAGCCGTAAGATAGCTACAATGTAACTATTAGTTATATTGTAGCTATCTTAGGGTTTATTTTATAGGTATTTAGTTTTAAATAGGAATAATTTATTTAATGCTAGGAATATTTATTTAGATTTATTTAAATTATATTTAAGTTAGTGGGTGTTAGGGTTAGGGTTAGACTTAGGTTTAGGGGTTAATAAATTTAATATAGTGGCGGTGGTGTAGGAGGGGCAGATTAGGGGTTAATACATTTAATATAGTGGCGGCAGTGTAGGGGGGGCAGATTAGGGGTTAATAAGTATAATGTAGGTGGCGGTGGGCTCCGGGAGCGGCGGTTTAGGGGTTAAACACTTTATTTAGTTGCAGCGGGCTCTGAGAGCGGCGGTTTAGGGGTTAAACACTTTATTTAGTTGTGGCGGGCTCCGAGAGCGGCGGTTTAGGGGTTAATAAGTATAATGTAGGTGGCAGCGGTGTAGGGGGGGGGGCAGATTAGGGGTGTTTAGGCTGGGTACAGGTTAGGGTGTTAGGTGTAAACATTCCCATAGGAATCAATGGGATATCGGGCAGCAGTGAACATAAGCTTTCGCTGCCTTCAGACTCCCATTGATTCCTAGGGCATCCGCCACCTCCAGGGCGGCGGATTGAAATCCAGGTACACTGGGCCGGAATAGTGCCAAGCGTACCTGGTAGACTTTTGATAACTAGCAAAAGTAGTCAGATAGTGCCGAACTTGCGTTCAGAACATCTCTAATGACGTAAGCATCGATCTGTGTCGGACTGAGTCCGGCGGATCATATGTTACGTCACTAAATTCTACCTTTGCCGGTCTGTAGGGTTTGATAACTACGGCGAATCAGGCTCGCCACAAATACGCTGCGGAATTCCAGCGTATTTGCGGTTGACAGCTTGATAAATACATGCCTTAATCTTGTTCTTAAAGTTTTGCAGCAGGCTCCATTTGAGGCAATGCATTCCATAGATATTAAGTTGTTATCCTGGAAGGTTTTGTTTCTTATTGCTATTTCTTTTTCTCTGAGAGTTTTGAAATTCTCAGCTTTGCAGTGTGATTCTCCTTACCTTATCTTTCATGCGGATAAGGCCATTCTTCGTACTAAATTGGGGTTTCTCCCTAAAGTGGTTTCATATAGAAATATTAATCAGGAAATTGTTGTTCCATTTTCTCTGCCCCAATCCTTCTTCCCATAAGGAACGTTTGTTGCACAACTTGGAAGTGGTGCGTGTTCTAAAATTCTACCTACAGGTGACTAAGGATTTTCTCCAGTCTTCTGCACTTTTTGTTTGTTTTTCAGGAAAGTGTTTGGGACAAAAGCTACTGCTACTTCTCTTTCCCTCTGGTTGAGAAGTATAATTCATTTTGCTTATGAGACTGCTGGTAAGCAGCCTCCTGAGGGAATTACAGCTCAATCCACTAGGGCTGTCTTCTCTTCTTGGGCTTTCAAACATGAAGCTTCTGTGGAACAGATTTGCAAGGCTGCAACTTGGTCTTCTCTGCATACTTTTTCCAAATTTGATACCTTTGCTTCGGCTGAGGCCTCTTTTGGGAGAAAGGTTCTTCAAGTGGTGGTGCCTTCTCTTTAGGTATGCCTGTCTTGTTCTCCCTTTTCATTCTGTGTCCTCTAGCTTTGGTATTGGTTCCCACTAGTAATTGGAATGACGTTGTGGAGTCCATATCTTAGGAAAGAAAACAAAATTTATGCTTACCTTATAACTTTCTTTCTTTCCGAATATGGAGAGTCCATGACCCCACCCTTTATAAAGACAGTTATTTTTTTACTAAACCTCAGGCACCTCTACATTTTTGTGCTATTACTTTTTCCATTTCCCTTCGGTTGAATGACTGTGGATTATGGGTAGGAGAATGACACTTAACAGCTTTGTGTGGTGCTCTTTGCCTCCTCCTGCTGGCCAGGAGTGATATTCCCACTAGTAATTGGAATGACGTTGTGGATTCTCCATATCTATCCGGAAAGAAAGAAATTTATCAGGTAAGCATACACTTTGGTTTTTTTTGTGGTTAGGTGAGACTGAGCTATCTTGAGTGAACGAGGGAAGAGAGTGAATAGGGTTGGGTTGGTTCAATAAAAATAAACCAGTTACGGTGCCAGAGTAAGGAAAGGATAAACTAACAAAGTGGTAGTGGCACAGACTTTGTGGCTCTTGGTGGGATGGGGAAGGTGGAGAAATAGAAGTGTATTCTCAGCAGATTAACAAAGTAGCATTTTGTCATAGGGGCCGATTTATGAAAGTGCGATCAGACATGATACAATGTAGCGTATCATGTCCACCGAACATCGATAAATGCTGACAGCATACACTGTCGGCATTTATCATTGCACCAGCAGTTCTTGTAAACTGCTTGTGCGATGCCGCCCCCTGCAGATTCGCGGCCGCTCTGATAGATGCTCTTGTGGTTCCTTGGGTTTTTGGTCTAGCATACCTGTTTATTCTGTTTGTGTTCCTTCCACGAGTCATTGCTCGTATCAAACAGGAGAGAGCATCGGTAATTCTAATATCTCCTGCATAGCCTCACAGGATCTGGTATGCAGATCTTGTGAAGATGTAATCTCTGCCACCTTGGAGGTTGCCTCTGAGGAAGGACCTTCTAACTCAGGGTCCATTCCTCTATCCAAATCTCATTTCTCTGATGCTGACTGGTTGGAGATTGAGCGCTTAGGGGCCGATTTATGAAAGTACGAGCGGACATGATACAATATCATGTCCGCCGCACATCGATAAATGCCGACAGCAGACGCTGTCAGCATTTATCATTGTGCAAGCAGTTCTTGTGAACTGCTAGCAGGGGGTGTCAATCAGATCGTATAGGATCAGGCGGATTGATGTCCACAGCATCAGAGCAGGCGGACAAGTTATAGAGCAGCGGTTTTTAGACCGCTGCTTCATAAATGCTGTTAACGGTAAGCCTGAAGGCTTGTGCGGAAACAGGGGCATCAAGCTCCATTCAGAACTTGATAATTCGGACCCACATGCTAAAGGGAAGAGGATGACCACTAACAGCTGGAGTCTTTGCAACCGCACAAGCCCCATGCCTAATCAAGATGTAAAAGACTTTATTATTGAAGGTGTGCCTAAACAACACATTTGTTGTTGATTCCATGAGTTATGGGGCCAATTTACCAACAGCGGACATCGCTGATTGTCGACAGAATACACTGTCTACATTTAACATTGCACAAGCAGTTCTGGTGAAATGCTTGTGCAATGCTGCTCCCTGTAGATTCATGGCCAATCGGCAGCTAGCAGGGGGTGTCAATCAACCCGATCGTATGTGATCAGGCTGATTGCTGTACACCGCCTCAGCTGTGGTGTACGCGTTAAGAAGCAGCGGTCTTAAGAGCGCTGCTTCTTAACTTCTGTTTCTGGCGTGCGGAAATAGGGGTCATTGGGCCCTTAATAAATCGGCCCCAATGTTTTAATGCATTTGTTTTTATAACCCTCAACCACTGCAGCACTTAAAGGGACAGTCTTTCATGATTCAGATAGGGCATGCATTTTTAAACAACTTTCCTATTTACTTTTATCATCAAATTTGTTTTGTTCTCTTGGTATTCTTTGCTGAACGCTAAACCTAGGCAGGCTCAAACTGATTTCTAAACTGTTAAAAACCGCCTCTTATCTTAGTGCATTTTGACCGTTTTCTACAGTTAGACAGGACTAGTTCATGTGTGCCATATAGATAACATTGTGCTCACTCCCATTGAGTTATTTAAGAGTCAACACTGATTGGCTAAAATGCAAGTCTGTCAAAAGAACTGAGATAGGTTGGCAGTCTGCAGAGGCTTAGATACAAGTTAATCACAGAGGTAAATAGTGTATTAATATAACCGTGTTAGTTCTGCAAAACTGGGAAATGGGTAATAAAGGGATTATCTATCTTTTTAAACAATAAAAATTCTGGTGTAGACTGTTCTTTTAACTTTTAAACTGCCAAAACCACTTGACATAACTGGACATAGCTCCCTTTAACAAAATCCACCAAACCTAACCACAACCCCCATTACAATTAATGCCCTACTAGCAAACCCCACCACACCTAACTTGCCCATCACACTTAAAGGGACAGTGTACTATAAAAGTGTTTTCCTTTAATGTGTTTCTAATTACGTGGTTACCTGCCACATAGTATAAAATGTATGAGAAATTGCGTCATAAGATTTATTGTTGTATATGAAATAGCTGTTTTTGTTCTTTGAAACCACAATCCATTAAAATGGGTTTAGCTTCTAGGGAAATCAGATTTTCTTATTGTATCACTTTCTGTACACACAGATGCTTCTTTATATTATCTTTGTTTGCATACAAAAGTCCAATACTTGAACAATTGAAACATTCCATATTATTACTTATCTCTGAGAGTGTCATTTCTTCTACTGCCTTCAGATTTTCTTTAGTCTGTACTTATGTGTGGAAACTGTCAGTATATGTAAAGATACTATGGGTAAAATAAGCTATTTCAAATGCTGAAATAAAGGTAATGGAGTAATTTGTCAGTACTTTAATACACTCCAGCACGTAAAATGGATCATTGTAAACAAATTAAAGAGGGAAAATTTAGAATACACTGGCCCTTTAACCTCCTTAACTGCTGGACCCTTCCTGCTTCTAACCCCCTAACCACAACCCCCCAAACTACCCTAAATGTGACCCCAAGGTATTTTTATTGGCAGATTTCAAATCAACAAATAGAAACTATAGCAATTCCTATTGGATAATTTTAATTAAATCAGCCAAAAGGGATTAAACATCACCAGGACACTACTTACACTTACCTAAAGCCAAATGGATCACAAGAAGTGGACCTGCCCTGTGCCTGTGGAAGATAATGGGTGCAGCAGTTCCCATGGAAAAAAAGGCAGCAGGGAAGAAGATATCAATGGTGAGTTTGGGGTTTTGGGGGTGTATGAATATCAAATAGAGACTAAGCGCCTAGACAAATTAGCACCTCTAGCTCTGAACAAAGGCTACCGAGCTAGCCAAGAGGTGGGTGGAAATAAAAGGTGTGTGTTCAGAGCACCTGAATCAAGGCTAAGGTGACTTAAACGACTATGAGGCCTATTTATCAAGCTGTCAACCGCAAATACGCCGGAATTCCTCAGCGTAATTGTGGCGAGCCTGATTCAACATATTTATCAAAGCCTACAGACCGGCAAACGTTGAAATTTGTGACGTAACATATGATCCGCCGGTCTCAGACCGACACAGATCATTACAAATCTTCTGAATACAAATTTGGCACTATCTGACAACTTTTGCCATTTATCAAACTTCTAACAGGTACGCTCGGCACTATTCTGGCCCAGCGTACCTGGTTTTCAATCCGGCACCCTGGAGGCCGCGGATGCCATAGGACTCAATGGGAGTCTGAGGATTTTTTCCACCTTAGTTTAAAATAGTTTAATGTAATTTTAGTATAATAGTTAGGGTAGGTTAATTAGTAGTTTAATATAGTTTAATGTAATTTTATTATAATAGTTAGGGTAGGTTAATTAGTAGTTTAATATAATTTAATGTCATTTTATTATAATAGTTAGGGTAGGTTAATTAGTAGTTTAATATAATTTAATGTAATTTTAGTATAATAGTTAGGGTAGGTTAATTAGTAGTTTAATATAATTTAATGTAATTTTAGTATAATAGTTAGGGTAGGTTAATTAGTAGTTTAATATAGTTTATTTTATTTATAAAGGTAAGTTTTAATTTATCATAAGATAGGGATGAGTTAATATTTGATGTAAAGTTAGCGGGTTGTTAGGTTTAGGGGTTTATAGCTTAATTTAGTTTATGGCGATGTGGGGGGCTGGCAGTTTAGGGGTTAATAGGTTTAGTAAGTGGTAGTGATGTGGGAGGCCAGGGGTTTAGGGGTTAATATATTTATTTTGTTGCAGTGGGCTCTGGGAGCGGAGGGATAGGCGTTAATACATTTAGTTAGTTGCGGTAGGCTCCGGGAGCGGAGGGATAGGCGTTAATACATTTAGTTAGTTGCGGTAGGCTCTGGGAGCAGAGGGATAGGGGTTAATAACTTTATTAGAGTTGCGGTGGGCTCCAGGAGCGGAGGGATAGGGGTTAATAACTTTATTAGAGTTGCGGTGGGCTCTGGGAGCAGAGGGATAGGGGTTAAACAGTTTAGTATAGTGGCGGTGTTTAGTGACAGGGTATAAATAAAGTTGGTAAAAAGTTGAATAGCAGCGAAATCGATGACTGTTAGTTAACAACAGTCCGCTGCTCTTTGCCCCGTACTTGGTGCGTGGCTTTTTGATAGCTTTTTAATATATAAGGAGAGCGTATTCAGGTCCGCGGCCGCAATGTTAGGCGAGCGTATTGGTGCCGGCGAATGCAGTATAGTTGAAGGCTTGATAAATATCCCTCTAAATGTGAATGTATAGTTTCCACAAATATGTAGTGGGTGTATAGTATACCTGGATTAATCGTAGGTGTATGATGACTAGTGAGGTCACTTGCGATTCAATATGGTGAGTAAACAGTTAGATCAGTTTACAATTAAAATGCAGTTTATTAATACAAGTTAACTAAAATCATGGATCCATAATGTTACTGAACAATATAAAAAATGAAACTAAAAACAATGGCTGTTCAACCAATGTAAAATGAAATAAAAATGAAATAAAAACAATAGCTGTTAAATGTAGAGGCTTCAGAAAACATACAGATCAAAAGGCAGATAGATTCTAAACTCTAAAAAGACCACACCTCATTCGTGGGTGCTACTACAGGGTCTTCTATTGCTATCCAATCTTCTGTTGCTACAAATTGTTTATTATGACAATGTGTCATTCTTATGAGTTAACCACTTGATTAAAAATGGTGTGTGTGTCAAAGGGTGTATACAATTAAGTCGATCCAAATTAAAAATCAGATTGTGTCTCTAAGGTGCTCCTGTGTGAAACTGTGTTAAATAGTGTCCAAAAGTATATTGTCCAAAAATATATTAGCAATGCACGTGCAAATACTTAAAATATAAATCAAAAAATAAAAATAAAAATAAGGTTGAAAAATAAAATAAATTGAAAAATACAATATATATATATATATATATATATAAAAAACATGTGAAGCAAAATGTGAACAGTTTAAAAAGCGATCAGTGATATTACATCCAGTGATAAAGTAAAAAGCAAAAAAGCCAAACTTGTTTCCCTGGTGGTGAGAATTCTTGTGATGGGTCCTAATGATCTCCCGGGTCCTCAGTGAACTTTCTGGGATGTCCTGTGGAATTTGAAAAATGATAGTGTAGATTGTACAAAAAATCGTATAAGAATTGGAAATATGCTTACCAGCTAGTAGTCAACGCGTTTTGACCTGTTCTAAGGCCTTTCTCATGTCCAGACTGACAAATGCTTCACAGCCATAACAGAACAGACCCCTTTGTCATGTCTGTTCTGGCTCACTGTCCCCAAACACAAATCAGCAGATTGTGGAGCAGAAAATGAATCACATATAAAATAGATTTAAAGCCTAAAAATAGAAATAAAACAATGAAAGGCTGCACTGGACTTGCCTGAGTCATTTGCTTTGTCGTCACCAAGTCCTGTAATTAGCAGTGATGTATAAGCACCTAGTTTTATAAGTCATCACTTACCTGATATAAAAACATGTTTGTAACTTTCCGAGCCGTGAGTAGCCTGATAAGGCAGCACTAAGGAGAAGGAAATTGTATTTCATTGTTTACACTGTAGGAAATATTAGCTTTACAGTTTTCACTTTTGTTCAGATGTATATTATTTAAACAGAACAAACATAAAATGTGTATTAAAAATAAAGAATCATTTAATAAAAACATATTACATTGTAAAATTACCACAAAAAAAAAGACTATCCCATTCCACAAAACCCTGCAGCTTTCTAACTTTGGAAAAATCTCAAAAAAAATATTTTTAGCATCTTATGAGTCAGCCAAGAACCCAAATGTATATATACTTTTTTATTAGTTTTGTTAATTTTTAGGTCTTTATCTGCAGCCATGAAAATAATGTTCTTAAACGATCCAATGATGCACAGATTCTCAAAATTGACTTGCAACACTATATATATATATATATATATATATATATATATATATATATATATATATATATATATATATATATATATATATATATATATATATACAGGGAGTGCAGAATTATTAGGCAAATTAGTATTTTAGTATTTTGAGCACATCATCCTCTTTATGCATGTTGTCTTACTCCAAGCTGTATAGGCTCGAAAGCCTACTACCAATTAAGCATATTAGGTGATGCGCATCTCTGTAATGAGAAGGGGTGTGGTCTAATGACATCAACACCCTATATCAGGTGTGCATAATTATTAGGCAACTTCCTTTCCTTTGGCAAAATGGGTCAAAAGAAGGACTTGACAGGCTCAGAAAAGTCAAAAATAGTGAGATATCTTGCAGAGGGATGCAGCACTCTTAAAATTGCAAAGCTTCTGAAACGTGATCATCGAACAATCAAGCGTTTCATTCAAAATAGTCAACAGGGTCGCAAGAAGCGTGTGGAAAAACCAAGGCGCAAAATAACTGCCCATGAACTGAGAAAAGTCAAACGTGCAGCTGCCAAGATGCCACTTGCCACCAGTTTGGCCATATTTCAGAGCTGCAACATCACTGGAGTGCCCAAAAGCACAAGGTGTGCAATACTCAGAGACATGGCCAAGGTAAGAAAGGCTGAAAGACGACCACCACTGAACAAGACACACAAGCTGAAACGTCAAGACTGGGCCAAGAAATATCTCAAGACTGATTTTTCTAAGGTTTTATGGACTGATGAAATGAGAGTGAGTCTTGATGGGCCAGATGGATGGGCCCGTGGCTGGATTGGTAAAGGGCAGAGAGCTCCAGTCCGACTCAGACGCCAGCAAGGTGGAGGTGGAGTACTGGTTTGGGCTGGTATCATCAAAGATGAGCTTGTGGGGCCTTTTCGGGTTGAGGATGGAGTCAAGCTCAACTCCCAGTCCTACTGCCAGTTTCTGGAAGACACCTTCTTCAAGCAGTGGTACAGGAAGAAGTCTGCATCCTTCAAGAAAAACAGGATTTTCATGCAGGACAATGCTCCATCACACGCGTCCAAGTACTCCACAGCGTGGCTGGCAAGAAAGTGTATAAAAGAAGAAAATCTAATGACATGGCTTCCTTGTTCACCTGATCTGAACCCCATTGAAAACCTGTGGTCCATTATCAAATGTGAGATTTACAAGGAGGGAAAACAGTACACCTCTCCGAACAGTGTCTGGGAGGCTGTGGTTGCTGCTGAACGCAATGTTGATGGTGAACAGATCAAAACACTGACAGAATCCATGGATGGCAGGCTTTTGAGTGTCCTTGCAAAGAAAGGTGGCTATATTGGTCACTGATTTGTTTTTGTTTTGTTTTTGAATGTCAGAAATGTTTATTTGTGAATGTTGAGATGTTATATTGGTTTCTCTGGTAAAAATAAATAATTGAAATGGGTATATATTTGTTTTTTGATAAGTTGCCTAATAATTATGCACAGTAATAGTCACCTGCACACACAGATATCCGCCTAAAATAGCTATAACTAAAAACAAACTAAAAACTACTTCCAAAAATATTCAGCTTTGATATTAATGAGTTTTTTGGGTTCATTGAGAACATGGTTGTTGTTCAATAATAAAATTAATCCTCAAAAATACAACTTGCCTAATAATTCTGCACTCCCTGTATATATATATATATATATATATATATATATATATATATATATATATATATATATATATATAAAACATGGAAGGGAACTGCTGTACTCCAAGACCGGATCAGGTAAACATCCTGTGACTCAGTAACATCCAGCCCTGGGTGCTAAATAGCACTACAAAAAAGCTGTGATGTCACCAGAGCGCAAGGCAGTTAACCCCAGTCCGGAATGGGTGCAAGAACCAAGGGAGATTACAAATAAAAAGTAATACAACACATAGAAACACCCAGCACTCACCAGCTAGCTCACAGCTAAGATAAAATCGCAACTGGAAAGGTTATTCACCGCATCTAGCCAAATGGGAAAGCTCAGGCACCACATCAAGGTCCTTTCCTTAGCCTGAGTCCCTAACACAGGCACACCATCATGCGAGCTCACAAAGCTAAACAAACTGAGAACAAAGAAGGGGTGCACAGGTGGCTGTATTCACCCATAGAAAATACAAAACATGGAAGGGAACTGCACTCCAACAGGCCCATTTATCAAGCTCCATATGGAGCTTGAAGGGCCGTGTTTCTGGCGAGTCTTCAGACTCACAAGAAACACAACTTATGAAGCAGCGGTCTAAAGACCGCTGCTCCATAACCCTGTCCGCCTGCTCTGAACAGGCGGACAGGAATCGCCGGACATCAACCCGATCGAATACGATCGGGTTGATTGACAGCTCCCTGCTGGCGGCCGATTGGCCGCGAGTCAGCAGGGGGCGGCGTTGCACCAGCAGCTCTTGTGAGCTGCTGGTGCAATGTTAAATGCGGAGAGCGTATTGCTCTCCGCATTTAACGAGGTCTTGCGGACCTGATCCGCAGTGTCGGATCAGGTCCGCAAGCCCTTTGATAAATGGGCCTGCATGACCGGATCAGGTACACATCCTGTGACTCAGTAACATCCAGCCCTGGGTGCTAAATAGCACTCCAAAAAAGCTGTGATGTCACCAGAGCCACAGGCAGTTAACCCCAGTCCGGAATGGGTGCAAGAACCAAGGGAGATTACAAATAAAAAGTAATACAACACATAGAAACACCCAGCACTCACCAGCTAGCTCACAGCTAAGATAAAATCACAACTGGAAAGGTTAGTCACCGCATCTGGCCAAATGGGAAAGCTCAGGCACCACATCAAGGTCCTTTCCTTAGCCTGAGTCCCTAACACAGGCACACCATCATGCAAGCTCACAAAGCTAAACAAACTGAGAACAAAGAAGGGGTGCACAGGTGGCTGTAATCACCCATAGAAAATACAAAACATGGAAGGGAACTGCACTCCAAGACCGGATCAGGTACACATCCTGTGACTCAGTAACATCCAGCCCTGGGTGCTAAATAGCACTCCAAAAAAGCTGTGATGTCACCAGAGCCACAGGCAGTTAACCCCAGTCCGGAATGGGTGCAAGAACCAAGGGAGATTACAAATAAAAAGTAATACAACACATAGAAACACCCAGCACTCACCAGCTAGCTCACAGCTAAGATAAAATCACAACTGGAATGGTTAGTCACTGCATCTGGCCAAATGGGAAAGCTCAGGCACCACATCAAGGTCCTTTCCTTAGCCTGAGTCCCTAACACAGGCACACCATCATGCGAGCTCACTAAGCTAAACAAACTGAGAACAAAGAAGGGGTGCACAGGTGGCTGTAATCACCCATAGAAAATACAAAACATGGAAGAGAACTGCACTCCAAGACCGGATCAGGTACACATCCTGTGACTCAGTAACATCCAGCCCTGGGTGCTAAATAGCACTCCAAAAAAGCTTTGATGTCACCAGAGCCACAGGCAGTTAACCCCAGTCCGGAATGGGTGCAAGAACCAAGGGAGATTACAAATAAAAAGTTATACAACACATAGAAACACCCAGCACTCACCAGCTAGCTCACAGCTAAGATAAAATCACAACTGGAAAGGTTAGTCACCGCATCTGGCCAAATGGGAAAGCTCAGGCACCACGTCAAGGTCCTTTCCTTAGCCTGAGTCCCTAACACAGGCACACCATCATGCGAGCTCACAAAGCTAAACAAACTGAGAACAAAGAAGGGGTGCACAGGTGGCTGTAATCACCCATAGAAAATACAAAACATGGAAGGGAACTGCACTCCAAGACCGGATCAGGTACACATCCTGTGACTCAGTAACATCCAGCCCTGGGTGCTAAATAGCACTCCAAAAAAGCTATATATATATATATATATATATATATATATATATATATATATATATATATATATATATATACAGTATCTCACAAAACACTTTTTTTAAATATTTTATTATATACTGAAGAAATTATACTTTGCTACAATGTAAAGTAGTGAGTGTACAGCCTGTATAGCAGTGTCAATTTGCTGTCCCCTCAAAATAACACACAGTCACTAATGTCTAAACCGTTGGCAACAAAAGTGAGTACACCCTAAGTGGTAACATCCAAATTGGGTCCAAAGTGTCAATATTTTGTGTGGCCACCATTATTTTACAGCACTGCCTTAACCCTCTTGGGCATGGAGTTCACCAGAGCTTCACAGGTTGCCACTGGAGTCCTCTTCCACTCCTTCATGACAACATCACAGAGCTGGTGAATGTTAGAGACCTTGTGCTCCCCCCTTTCCGTTTGAGGATGCCCCACAGATGCTCAATAGGGTTTAGGTCTGGAGACATGCTTGGCCAGTCCATCACCTTTAACCTCAGCTTCTTTAGCAAGGCAGTGGTCGTCTTGGAGGTGTGTTTGGGGTCGTTATCATGTTGGAATACTGCCCTACGGCCCAGTCCCTAAAGGGAGGGGATCATGCTCTGCTTCAGTATGTCACAGTACATGTTGGCATTCATGGTTCCCTCAAGGAACTGTAGCTTCCCCGTGCCTTCAGCACTCATGCAGGCCCAGACCATGACACTTCCACCACCATGCTTGACTGTAGGCAAGACACACATGTATTTGTACTCCTAACCTGGTTGACGCCACACGTGCTTGACACCATCTGAACCAAATAAGTTTATCTTGGTCTTATCGGATCACAGGACATGGTTCCAGTGGCAGTAATCCATGTCCCTAGTCTGCTTGTCTTCAGCAAACTGTTTGAGGGCTTTCTTATGCATCATCTTTAGAAGAGGCTTCATTCTGTGATGACAGCCATGCAGACCAATTTGATGAAATGTGCGGCGTATGGTCTGAGCACTGACAGGCTGACCCCCCACCTCTTCAACTTCTGCAGCAATGCTGGCAGCACTCATACGTATATTTCCCAAAGACATCCTCTGGATATGACACTGAGCATGTGCACTCAGCTTCTTTGGTCAACCATGGCGAGGCCTGTTCTGAGTGAAACCTGTCTTGTAAAACCACTGTATTGTCTTATCCACCGTGCAGCAGGGTCTTGGCAATCTTCTTATAGCCTACACCATCTTTATGTAGAGCAACAATTTTTTTTTTCAGATCCTCAGAGAGTTCTTTGCCATGAGGTGCCATGTTGAACTTCCAGTGACCAGTATGAGAAAGTGTGAGAGCGATAACATCAAATTTAGCACACCTACTCCTTATTAGCACCTGAGACCTTGTAACATTAACAAGTCACATGACACCGGGGAGGGAACATGGCTAATTGGGCCCAATTTGGACATTTCCACTTAGGGGTGTACTCACTTTTGTTGCCAATGGTTTAGACATTAATGGCTGTGTGTTGAGTTATTTTGAGGGGACAGCAAATTTACACTTTTATACAGGCTGTACACTCACTACTTTAAATTGTAGCAAAGTGTCATTTCTTCAGTGTTGTCACATGAAAAGTTATAATAAAATATTTTAAAAAAATATGAGGGGTGTACTCAATTTTGTGAGCTACTATATATATATATATATATATATATATATATATATATATATATATATATATATATTATTATTATTATTATTATTATTATTATAGGTTATTTGTAGAGTTCCAACAGATTCTGCAGCACTATAAACAAAGGCAGAGTACAACAAAACAATTATAGGGATCAAATGGGTAGAGGGCCTTGCCAAGAGTCGCACTGTTGTAGTCAGATCTAGTCAGCTCTTAAGAAGGTGATCTACAAACAGCTGGACTCTTAGGCATACATGCTAAGGGGGTTCAGGGTATAACAATGGAGGAGAGGAACTGGTATAAAGAAAGATTAGAGTAGATTGTATGCATCCCTGAACGGTAGAGTCTTTAGGGAGCACTTGAAGCTTTCAAAACTAGAGGAGAGTCTTGTGGAGCAAGGCAGAGAGTTCCACAAGATGGGAGCCAGTCTGGAGAAGTCCTGTAAATGGGAGTGTGATGAGGTAACAAGAGAGGAGGAGAGTAGGAGGTCATGAGCAGAGCGAAGGGGATGGGAGGGAGAGTATCTAGAGACAAGGTCTGAGATATAGGGTGGAGCAGTGCAGTTGAGGGCTTTGTATGCCAGAGCGAGAATTTTGTGTTTAATCATAGAGACAATAGGAAGCCAGTAAAGGGATTGGCAGAAAGGTGCAGCAGATGAAGAGCGACGTGTAAGGAAGATGAGCCTGGCAGAGGCCTTTATTATGGATTGTAAAGGAGCTATGCGGCGGCTGGGGAGACCAGAGAGGACAGAGTTGCAATAATCAAGGCGGGAAGGATGAGAGAGTGGATTAAAATCTTAGTTGTGTCTTGTGTAAGAAAATGTCTAATTTTAGAGATGTTTTTAAGGTGGAAGCAGCAGGCTTCAGCCAAGGATTGAATGTGAGGAGTGAAAGAAAGATCAAATGTGACCCTTAGACATCGTGCATGTGGGGTAGGGGTATTGATGGAGTTGTCAACAGTTATAGAGAGATTGGAGGTGGAGATTTAGGAAGAAGGGGGGAAAATAAGGAGCTCAGTTTTGGAGAGATTTAGCTTAAGGTAGTTAGAGGACATCCAGGAAGAGATGTGAGCAAGACTGTTAGTGACACGGGTAGCAAGGAAGGAGATAGGTCTGGTGCAGAGAAGTAGAATTGGGTGTCGCTGGCATACAAATGATATTGGAAACCGTGGGACTTTATTAGGGAACCTAATGATGACGTGTAAATTGAGAAGAGAAGGGGACAGAGGACTGGGGTGACGGGGTAGAGGAGGCCGCAGAGAAGACTACACTAAAGATACGGTTTGACAGGTAGGAAGAGAACCATGAAAGGGCTGTGTCACAGATGCCGAAGGATTAGAGGGATTGGAGTAAAAGAGGGTGGTCAACAGTATCAAAGGTTGCGGACAGATCAAGGAGGATAAGCAGAGAGAAGTGGTCTTTTGATTTTGCTGTAAGTAGGTCATTGGTAACCTTAATGATTGCTGTCTCTGTGGAGTGATGTGGACAAAATCCAGATTGGAGTGGGTCAAGGAGGGAGTTTAATGTAAGGAAATGGGATCTATCTATCTATTGGGTACTTATAGAGCGCAAACTAATCACCTGTGAGGGTCTCAAGTCGGTAAGGGAAAGCAGATAGGAGGAGAGGGGGAGGGGGGAGGGGATGGGCTTTCAGTCGAAGAGCCAGGTTTTGAGGTCCTTTCTGAACTTTGTAAGGGAGGTGGATTGTCTGAGGTGCAGTGGGAGGGTGTTCATGTCTTTGCTGCTATGTGGGAGAAGGATCTTCTGCCCGCTGTGGATTTGCTGAGGTTTATGTATTTGGGTTCGATGTTGTGTAGGGCCTTGAATGTGTGGGTAAGGAGCTTGAAGGTGATTCTCTTGTTGATGGGGAGCCAGTGAAGGTTCCTTAGGTGTTCGGTGATGTGGCATTGGAGAGGGATGTCGAGGATGAGTCTGGCTAAGGCATTCTGGATACATTGGAGTCTCTTTTGGAGTTTGATGGTGGAGCCGGTGTAAAGTGTGTTGCCGTAGTCCAACTGGCTGCTGACAAGGACATGGGTGACTGTTTTCCTGGTTTCAGTAGGGATCCACTTGAAATTTTTTTGTAGCAGGTGGAGGATGTGGAAGCATGTTGAGGTGATGGCATTGATTTGTCTGTTCATGGACAGTGATGAGTCCAGGATGAAGCCTAGATTTCTTGCATGGTCGGTTGGGGTTGGAGGGTGACCGAGGGCTGTGGGCCACCAGGAGTCATCCCATGTGGATTTATTGGGTCTGAGGAGGAGGACGTCGGTTTTGTCTGTGTTCAGTTTGAGCTGGTTGTCATTCATCCAGGTGGCAACTGCTGTCAGGCCTTTGTGGATGTTCTTTTTGGTGGTGGTGGGATTTCGGATGAGTGAGATGATTAACTGGGTGTCATCAGCGTAAGAGACAATGTTGAAGTTGTGGCATCAGACGATGGCTGTGAGAGGGGCCATGTAGATGTTGAAGAGGGTGGGGCTCAGCCAAGAGCCTTGTGGTACACCACTGTGTGACTGGTTTGGGTTTGGAGGAGAAGAGCAGGAGTCTGACTTTCTGGGTCCTGCCCATGAGAAAGGAGGTGATCCATTCCAGGGATTTGCATCGTATGCCGGCGTTGTGTAGGTGGGTGCAGAGGGTGTTGTGGTCGACAGTGTCAAAGGCTGCTGAGAGGTCTAGGAGGATGAGGGCGGCGGTTTCTCCTCGGTCGAGCATGTCGCCGATGTCATCTGTGGTGGTGAGGAGGGTGGTCTTAGTGCTTTGGTTGCATCTGAAACCAGATTGGGAGTGGTCCAGGGTGTGGTTGGCCTCAATGTGGTCAATACGTTGCGAGTTGATGGACTTCTCTATGACTTTGTCCGGAAAGGGGAGTAGAGAGATGGGGCGGTAGTTATTCGGGTCCGTGGGGTCTGCCGAGGGTTTCTTCAGCAGCGGTTTAAGTTCTGCATGCTTCCAGACATCCAGGAAGGTGCCAGTTTTGATGGAGCAGTTGATGGTGTGGCGGAGTTCAGGTGTGATGGTGTTGCTTGCTTTGTTGAATATGTGATGGGGGCATGGGTCTGAGGGTGCGCTGGAGTGGATGGATTTCATGATTCTGAGGGTGTCCTCTGTGGTGAGGGGGCTCCAGATAGTCCCTGTGTGGTGTGAGGGGGCAAATTTTGGAGGGGAGTCATTGGGTGTAGGGGAGTGGGTGATGGAGGTTGAGTTATGAGGTGTGAAACTGTCATAGATGTCAAGGATCTTGCAGTGGAAGTGTGCAGCGACGGTATTGCAGAGGTCTTGGGAGGTTGGATGTTGATGGTGTGGCTGTTGGGTTTAGAGAATTCCTTGATGACTGAGAACAACTCCTTGCTGTTGTGTGCGTTGATTCTGTCTTGGATGGCTGTTTTTTTGGCGGTTTTTATGAGGTGGTGAGCAGTTTTTATGAGGTGGTGGGTGGTGATTGTTTCATTAAAGGCAGAAGGGTCTTGCTGGATCTCCAGGTTCTTTCCAATCGTTTGCAGTGGTGTTTGTAATCCTGAAGGGCCGGGGTGAACCAGCTGGCCTTGTTGGTGGTTTGGCGGCTGGACGTTTTTTGAGGGGGGCGAGGGTATTGGAGCAGTCTGTAATCCAGAGGTGGAAGTTGCGGGTGGAGGAGTTGGCATCTGTGAAGGTATGTGGGGAGGGTTTGTTTAGGGTGCGGTGTAGTTGGTCTTGGGTGATGTTGTTCCAGTTTCTGCGGGGCGGGTGGTACTGTCGGAGGTGGGTGGTTGGTTTGTTGAAGGAGAAGTGTATGCAGTGGTGGTCAGTCCAGAGGAGTTCCATGATTTAATTGACTGAGATGTGGTTGCCTGAGGAGAAGATCATGTCAAGGGTGTGGCTGGCTGCGTGGGTTGGGTAGTTTACTAGTTGCTTCAGTCCGATGGTTCTGAGGTTTTCCAGGAGGGTGGAGGTGTTGTGATAATTAGGGTTATCAAGATGGAAGTTGAGGTCACCAAGGAGGATGTATTCCATTGAGGCGAGGGCATGGGGTGCGATGTGGTCGGTGATGGAGTCGCAGAATGCGGGACAAGGTCCAGGAGGTCTGTAAAATAGGGTGCCATGGAGGGTGGTGTTGGGGTTGACCTGGATCTTGAAGTGTAGGTGTTCTAGGCCTGGTGAGTGGTCGTCAGGGCTGGTTGCGACTTGGATGGTGTGTTGGTGGATGATTGTGGTGCCTCCTCCAGGTCGGTTGCTGCGGTCTTTGTGGCAGATCGTGTAGCTTTTGGGTATTGCAGTGACTATGTCCAGCACTGATATGGGGTTTAGCCAGGTCTTGGTGAGGAAGGCGATGTCTGGGGAGGTGGAGTCAAGCAGGATCCAGATTTCGAGGGCGTGCTTGTGGATGGAGTGGTTGTTGAGGAGGATGCAGTTGAGGTAATTGCAGCTGTTTTTGGGTGGGTTAGTTGGTTGGGTTGTGGTCCGGAGGGAGGGGAAGGAGCAGTTGTGGGTAAAAGGTCCAAAGGTGTTGGTCAGGGATGCGTGGTAGCAGGCGGATGATCTACCGGTGTTGAGCGTGTGGAGGGTGCTGGAGGCAGCGGCACGCCCACTGCGCTCATCCACTGTGTGGTCATGCAGGGAGCCGCATTAAATAGAGCAGGAAGGTAGGCGGGCTGGTTAGCTGGATAGGGGTAGGTATGGAATAAAAACAGAGCAAGCAGGATACAGTAAAATACAACAAAAATACATAGGGAGGAGGGAGAGAGACCTTACTTCAATGGTGCTGGGAGCAGCATTAAATACAGCAGGAAGGTGGGCGGGCTGGTGAGCTGGATAGGGGTAGGTGTGAAATAAATACAGAGCAAGCAGGATACAGTAAAATACAACAAAAATACATAGGGATGAGGGAGAGAGAACTTACTTCAATGGTGCTGGGAGCAGCATTAAATACAGCAGGAAGGTGGACGGGCTGGTTAGCTGGATAGAGGTAGCTGTGAAATAAAAACAGAGCAAGCAGGATACAGTAAAATACAACAAAAATACATAGGGAGGAGGGAGAAAGAACTTACTTCAATGGTGCTGGGAGCAGCATTAAATACAGCAGGAAGGTGGGTGGGCTGGTTTGCTGGATAGGGGTAGGTGTGAAATACATGGTCAGGACAGGAAAAGGAGGAGAAGGATGAGAGGAGAGATTTGAGGGAATTAGCAAACTGTTGCTTATCTAATGACATAATGCTTCTGTGAAGTTTGGTGTGAGGAGTAGGAGGAGGGAGAATTGTAGGGAGGGATGATATGTTGCAAGTGAGGAGATGGTGGTCAGAAAGAGGAAAAAGGGAGTTTGTGAAGTATGAGGGTGCATTGATAGCTAAAGATCAGGTCAAGGGAGCGACCATCTTTGAGTGTGGAAGAATCAGTCCATTGTGACAAACCAAAATAGGAAGTTAGTTGCAGAAGTTGTTTTGCAGAGGAGGTAGTGGGATTGTCGAGAGGGATGTTGAAGTCGCCAAGAATGAGGGCAGGGGTGTCTGAGGAAATTAAATAAGGTAGCCAGGCAGCCAAGTGATCTAGAAATTGAGTTGAGGAGCCAGGGGGCTGGTATATGACTGAAACACGTATAGAGAGGGGAGAGAATAAGCGAATCATGTGGGTTTCAAATGAGGAAAATGTGAGGGAAGAGATGCGTTGTATTTGTTTAAAGTTGTAATGAGAAGAAATTAAGATACCTACACCTCATTGTCTATTACCAGACCTAGGAGTGTGGCTTAAGTGGAGACCCCCATGTGACAGAGCAGCAGTGGATGCTGTATCTAGGGGAGAGAGCCAGGTTTCTGTTAGGGCCAGAAGGTTAAGGGAGCCGGAGATAAAGAGGTCATGTATAGAAGTGAGCTTGTTGCCAACAGAGCAAGAGTTCCAGAGTGCACAAGTGAAAGGGGTAGTGGTTTTAGATGCAAGAGAAATGTGAGTAAGGTTGTCGGAGTTTATTTTTCAGAGTCTATGGGACGGTACACATGGATGTGCATGACTAGGCAGTTGTTGGGGACCAGGATTAGGGGAGATGTCCCCAGCAGTTAGTAAAAGCAAGAGGGAGAGTGACATGAGATGATATACAAATTTACAGTAATGAAACTGTTTTTGAAACAAGGTGCAAGGGCGAGAAAGAGTGTTTAGGAATAGGTAAAGTTCATGAGTACAAAAGTATGGTGAATTCAAGAGAGATGGGCTAATGAACAGTGCAGGTGGAGAGGGAGAAGGAGTAATTGAATAATGTAGTTTGTTATAGAGACATGAGGTAGCAAAAAGGAGTATGAATATTTTGAGCATTTTTACAAAAGTGGGAACCAATTAAACACATAAGACACAGTATTACAGCACCTATTGCATAAGGAAACAATGAGATACATAGAACGTAATGTTACAAAAGTACTTGCCTTGTTTCTTAATATTATTAGTAAGACATTGGATAACAGTACTTGCCTTGTTTCTTAATATTATTAGTAAGACATTGGATAACAGTACAACAAATGCAGGACTAAATTAACAACCTAAAATAATTTGCTCAATATATATATACACGTGCCAAAAGAGAGTTACAGGAGAGGAAAAACACCAGAGTGCAGTGAATAGTTTGCAGATTGACAGGGAATCGCAGAGAAAGCCTCCCGCCTGGCTCACTACAACAAGCGCTCCGCTATCTCTTCACGGGAGATCCAAATTGCTGTCCATCTGCTGCTGCTTGGAGAGTTGGCTAAACACGCCATATCTGGAGGCATCACTAGAAGATTATTATTTTTATCATAGTGATATAATATATATTTGTAGTAAATAGAGATGATAAAATTGTCAAAATTGTATTAGCGTTTTAAATTTAACCAAATACTAAGCCAAAATAATAATGTCTGTTACTAGAAGTGAATCAACTGAATCTATATGAAATATGTAGTGATGTCCCGAACTGTTCGCCCGCGAACGGTTCACAGCGAACATAGGTTGTTCGCGTTCGCGTTTGTGGGCGAACACATGGCGATCCGCCCCTATGTGTCATCATTGTGGAAACTTTGACCCTTTATGTCACAGCCGCCTGACACATTAGAGCCAATCAACATCAGACACTCCCTCACAGACACTCCCAGCTACTCAGAATCCGCCATTTTAGACTCATAACGACCTTGCTTTTTTAATGAGAGGACGTGTTGTGTTTTTGCTCCTGACATTAATAGGAAAAACATAGCTAGGCTAGTGTATTTACAGTCCAGAAGGACTCCACTCATCTCTGCTGCAAGCACAGCACCCCAAAAAGCCCTTTTTAGGGCTATATTTCGTGCCTTTTTTTTTTTTTTTTTATTAGCATTTGCCTGGCTTTCAGCTGTGTGTTTAAGGCTCACAGCATATTCTGTGACTACTGCCACCACTGATATCTCCCTAACAACATTAATTTAAATTTAACTAACCCAAAAATATAATTATTTTTCTAGTGTAATTTTTTTTCATTTTCTATCAGGCCAGTGTCACACAGCATATACTCTGGTTCATTGCTCTGTGCCAGCCAGCAGCCAGCAGTGTTAATATCCGTTAATAACATTATTTTTAATTTAAAAAAAAAAAACACAAAAAAATATTTTTCTAGTGTAATCTAATTACATTTACTATCATGCCTGTGTCTGTCAGGCTCACTCAGCATTAATATACCTCTTTTTTTTTCAGTCTTTTGGTTAATTGGTCTGTGCCAGGCAGCCACCCAGCACTCATATCTATTTTTCTTTCACCTTAATTTTAATATAAAAAAAAAAAAAGTTTAAATTTGTTTGCTAGTGTAATCAAATCTAATTTTCTATCCGGCCTGTGTGTTTTGCTGACATAGAGAGCCTACTGTGTTTACTTGCTGCCCTCCCTAGTCTATGAGCCATGACTCATATGTGTTTAACCTTTTTTTAATCCCCCCCCCCAAAAAAAAATAATTTCAATCATTTTTCTAGTGTAATCTAATAGTATTTTCTATCAGGCGTGTGTGTATCCGACATACATAGCCTACTGTTTTTAATAGCTGCCTTTCCAAGGCTATCAGCCACAACTCATATGTATGTGCTTAACCTTTTTCTTAAAATTTCCAAAAAAAAAGTCTTTAAATCATTATGCTAGTGTAATCTAATTGTATTTTCTATCAGGCCTGTGTCTAACTGTCTATCTGACTTACACAGCATACTGTTGTTATAATTGCTGCCCTACGTAGCAGCCAGCCAGTGCGACCACTCATAGAGTCATATGTGCATTGCACTTCTTAACATAATTTTAATATTAAAATCTAAAATTTTAAAATATTTTGCTAGTGTAATGTAACTTAATTTTCTCTCAGTCCTGTGTTTTTGTCACTTACACAGCATACTGTGTTAAATTACTGCCCTACCTACCATCCACGACTCATATCTGCCAGCCTGTCTGCCAGGCCCAAGTAGCCAATTAGTGGCACCAATCACAATTCTTGTAACAGTAATAAAAAATAAAAAAAACATATTTTTTTGGACTGCAAATATTCAGTCTCCTAGGGCCATTGAATTTCATTTACCTCCTGCCTGCCACTGCCAGCCTTTTGTGCCAGGCCGTCTAGCCAACTATTTACACCAATCATAATTGTTGTCACAGTCAGACAGTATAGTTATTAATTTAAATAAAAAAATTTTTTAGTGTTGATCTTAACCCTCAGTTTGCTCATGCCTTTGAATTGCACTTTTTGGTTAGGCTAATCATGATGGCCATGTAGACCACCATATTAATAAGAACAGTACTAGCAAAATACAGCCAATGAAGGGCCTTAGGAAGACTGAGCCAAGGTTGGATTGTAGTATTTGGTTAGGCTAATCATGATGGCCATGTAGACCACCACCACCGAGAGTCCTGGAAGTAACAGGGATGATGAGATGAAAGAGCTAAGAATAGTAGAACTTGAAACAACAGAGTTAGCCATGGGTGTTAGTGCAAAACCGTTTGGCTTTTTTTTGGCTTTGGGTGCGGCTATTCATGCAGGCCATATAGAGCTGACAACATTCGGTGTCGTATCAGCTATTAAACTAATAAGAACAGTACTAACAAAATACAGCCAATGAAGGGCCTTAGGAAGACTGAGTCAAGGTTGGATTGTAGTATTTGGTTAGGCTAATCATGATGGCCATGTAGACCACCATAGTAATAAGAACAGTACTAGCAAAATACAGCCAATGAAGGGCCTTAGGAAGACTGAGCCAAGGTTGGATTGTAGTATTTGGTTAGGCTAATCATGATGGCCATGTAGACCACCACCACCGAGAGTCCTGGAAGTAACAGGGATGATGAGATTAAAGTGCTAAGAATAGTACTACTTGAAACAACAGAGTTAGCCATGGGTGTTAATCCAAGACCGCTTGGATTTATTTTTGTATTGGGTGCAGCTAATCCTGCAGGCCATATAGAGCTGACAACATTCGGTGTTGTATCAGCTATAAAAATAATAAGAACTGTACTATCAAAATACAGACAATGAAGGGCCTATGAAGACTGAGCAAAGGTTGGATTGTAGTATTTTGTTCGGCTAATCATGATGGCCATGTAGACCGCCCGTAACAGGGATGAAAGTGCTAAGAATAGTACTAATTGAAACAACAGAGTTAGCCATGGGTGTTAGTCTAAGACCACTCGGCTTTTTTTTGGGTTTGGGTGCAGCTAATCATGAAGGACAGATAGACCTGCCACCATTTGGTGTTGTAACAGGTATGAAAATGCAAAGAACAGTACTACATAACACAACCTACTTACCATGGGTCCCAGAACATATGTTTGGTTGTTATATTTTGTAAGGGTAATCATGCAGGCCATATAGACCTCCACCGATAGGGTGAGTATGAGTAACAGCTATTAAAATGCGAAGGACATTACTAATTAACACAACATAGTTACCATGGGTCGCAGACCAAGAGCAGATGTCTTATTATTATATTTTGTATGGGTAATCATCCAGGCCATATAGACCTCACCAAATAGGAGGAGTTACAGAGATTAAAGTGCTAAGAATGGTAGTACTTAAAACACAACCTCGTTAAAATAGGTAGCAGACCACATGTCTTATTATTATAATTTTTCAGGGTAATCTGGCAGGCCATATAGAACTCCCACGATAGGGGGGGGGGGGACAGGGATTAAAGTGCTAAGAAAAGTACTAATTGACACAAGCTAGTTGGGTCCAAGAACGCATGTTTGATTATTAGAATTTATTAGGATAATTATATATCTAACAAATATATCTATTTCTCTTCTATCGATTCTATCTAACTATCAATCTATGTATATCTATCTATCCTATCTATCACTATCAATCTATCTTCTGTCCGGGATGTTTTGAGACAGCCACTTTGGGAATGTTAGTTGATTTAGACCCATTATGGCTTAAAACCAGACTCTGCATCAACTGTGTAATTTTCCATGGGAGTTTTGCCAGGGATCCCCCTCCAGCATGCAACAGTCCAGGTGTTAGGACCCTTGAAACAACGTTTCCATCACTATTGTGGCCAGAAAGAGTCCTTGTAGGTTTTAAAGTTCGCCTGCCTATTGAATTCAATGGCGGTTCGCGCGTTTCGCGCGGTTCGCGAACAATACCGGAAGTTCGAGTCTGCGGTTCGCGAACCGAAAATTTTAGGTTCACAACAATATGTTCCCCAAAATTACCCCTCACTAAGGGTGATCTCCTTAAGATAGACATTATAGGCCACATTAAAAAGAGGTGTAATATTGCGGGTGATTTAAATGATTATATGGATATGCTTGCAATTAAGGCTAAAATATTGCTATTGAAGAAGGAGGTGGTTTATCGGAAAAGGTTGCCACACACAGTAGACAAAGGAGAGACAGACTCAAAGAAGTTTTGGAGAGGAAAATACACAGGCTTTGTGCCAAGTACATTCTCTGCCATTTTTGAACACTTTCTTGAACAAAGGAAGATTAACAATTTTGAGGCCTGTACCTTTAAACATAGTGGATAAATCTTTCTTAGATAACCCACAAGAAATTCTGGAAACTGAATATTTGGTTATGTGGTAACATATGACAGTGACTATAATTTAATATTTTAAAGCAAATACATTCATTGTTGCTACAGTTTAATTTGAAGTTAGTAATTTTAAAAGGGCACTTTGTATTTTAAGCTTATATCCAGAGTCCTGTGTAGTATTAGCTAGTCACATTAATGCTAAATAATTTCATTTGCCAGATAAAGGTCTTATTTATTCCATATCTTTAAGTCAGGCTTATTATTGTAAGTAAATCTCTCTGGTGTGTATTAAGTTATTTGCAGAGATATATATATATTAAAGTAGATAACCCAAAGTATTGATCTAGGCACATTTTGTTATATATTTTATGCCACCATTTGGCAGTCAGATGTATGTCATATGTGATCATATTTTAAAAAAATCATTACATTTTTAACAAACTTCATATTTCTCACTGATTTTATGTACATACAACTTGTGCAATCATAAGAGAAATAGTTGAAAAACCTACATAGACTTTGGCCAATGGTACAGGTCACAAAGCCATCAACCCACTATGACTACTTAGGAGACACTAAAGGATAGATTACTAGTGGTGCACTAACCGACGCATGCAAAAATAAAAACAATGTTTTGTCAAGATGTTGAAAGCTACAATTAAATGTACTAATAATTTTATGTTCAAACTGATTGATATACGTAACACAGATTTAACTCCCAAAATGTATCTTATGTTAGTGGTGCAGGCGTGGACTGAACACTGGGCATTTGCTCGGTGGACCAGGGCTGGTCGTGGGCAGCTTGCCTTGGGGATAGCTTCCATCAGAGAGAGTAGGGCCAGGAAAGGCAGAAAGAACAAATCAGTTCCCTGTGTAAGTGGAGGCATCAGCTATAGAAAGTTCAGGATCTGCTACCTTATTGTATGGGTAAGTAGGGAACCTCCATGTCTTTTGGGGTGATTTTGAGATATGTGGTTGCAGAGTTACTCTAATAGGGGCGTGATCTGATAAAGTAATTTGTAGTATGGATGAATTCAATACATGTTGGGTTAAGTGGGGTGAAGTGAGGGAATAATCTATGTGGGAAAGAGTGTGGTGGAATTTGGAGATCCATGTGTAATCCTTTTGATCCGGGTGATGTGCTCTCCACAGGTCTAAAAGACGTAGGGGCATATTTATCAAGCTCCGTAAAAGGCTGAAGGCTTGCCAGAAACAGAAGTTATGAAGCAGTGTTCTAAAGACCACTGCTCCATAACTTCTCCGCATGCTCTGAGGCTGCGGACAGAAATCAACCCGATCAAATATGATCGGATTGATTGACACCTCCTGCTAGCGGCCGATTGGCTGCAAATTTACAGGGGGTAGCATTGCACCAGCAGTTCACAAGAACTGCTGGTGCAATGATAAATGCCGACAGCATATGCTGTCGGCATTTATCGATGTTCAGCGGACATGGTACGCTACTTTGTATCATGTCCACTCGCACATTGTTAAATATACCCCCTAGTCCGTCTCTGAACACTGCTATAAGTTGTGTTTCTTTATTATAGCTAGAGATGTTCTGTCGTGCTACAACTGACTGGGATTGGTCAGAAAATTTGTCCATAGGGTAAGCCTGTGCTAAATTAAAGTTATCCCCCACAATTAAGGGTATGTCACTATGCAGGGTAAGGAGTGATTGTAGAGTTGACCAAAAGTTAAAGTCAAGGTTATTTGGGCTGTATACATTACAGAGTCGATAGGTGTTGATCTCTCAAAATTTTTTATCTCTTACCCAGGCATCTTTCGTATGACTTATTGAGCACTTTTGCTAAACCTTCGAGTGAGATAAATGTAATTCAGCTCCCGGATTGAAGGAGCTTAGTCAAAGTTTAGAGGCAGAGATTGTGTTATCTAAATGTACTGTTTAATTATCTCTCAACAAGGTTTTCCATTAATAGCAGTATAGACATACTTTGTACTGTGCCTTGGTAATGTGTTTTTAATTGTTCCTTTTTCCATATATGTGTGTTGGAAAACAAAGTATCCTAATGCGGATTACCTTTGTAATTTTATTAAGGTATCTATTAAAAGTTATGTCTTAACAACCATTATCATCAGTGCTACTTATGATTAATATGACCCTTGTGATAAAACTCTCTTAACAAGTCACGTTTACGGACTTAGGGCTAGATTACAAGTAGGGCGCTCGCGGTTTTTCAAGGCTTTTCATTATCATTTACACTCCATTTAAATTGTGCACATATTACAAGTTGAACAAGTTTTATACCTCCATAGGCTTATATAGAACATGCTGAAATTCTCCCAGTAGCATTGTTACATTTCACATTTTCTCTTTTTTTAAACTCATATTTTTGGGCCCTTATAACTTGTTTATGCAATTTTTTAAAAACAATTTGTATTAGATAGTGTTATTATGAGTGTAACTATACTGTTAAATGTAATTTTTATGTGTTTTGCGGCACTTCTTTGACTCGTGTAACAATAAACCAGAGCTCTGAGGTCACGATAATCATTCTAGGGTAAATTGCAATTGCGCTCATGCGTTCGCATTTACTTTCAACTTGTAATACAGGCGGAATTTAACTTTTGTGCAAACAGCCTCAAAAACCCAATATCGCTCATGCAACATATATTTATTAGAAGTAATAATGTTTTGAATAAAAAAAATGATATCATCTCACCTTATATTTTTTTCCACATCATGTACCATTAAAGAAAGTTTTTCTCACTCCGTTAGCCTCCCAAACTCAGGAGAGAATGAGGAATCACAGACAGCTTAACTCGGGAATCATTATTTCCGGCAGCTTATGCTATTCTAATGGCTGTGCTGCATACAAGAGGTTTGACAAATTAATTTTTATTATTTATATTTGGCAAGAAGCATATAGTGCTGGAGGGAGCAGTCTGTGCAAATGGCTGTCTATGTGCTGGTTAGGAAACCTCGTCTTTGCCACCAATGACAAAGTGTGGAGTTGGTTTCTTGGATAATATGACATATTTCCCAGTCTCTCTATTTATGCAGAGAACTGAATATAAAACAAGACTGTGTAAGACACATAACAAAGATTGGTAATTCTTATTGTGCTTTTCTTTTTTGTTTTTTTAACTTTCTTTTTCATTCTGTGTATGTTCTCTTCTGTCTCTCTAACTAAACAAGCCCTCTTTTGCATTTCTTTATTTGCATTAAAATAAATAAAATGTATCTTTACCACCAGACGTGATGCATTATTTATTTAATCACAGTTTCACTGCGTTTCCTTATTTTTAGGAGGCATGTCTTTTATTTTAATATGTCTAGACATGGCATGACTCCCAGGATTTTTATAGCATAAATTGTTTCTGCTTATCAAAGTTTGCTAGCTGCCAACCTGGGGGTAACTGGAGAAACAAAATATACATATTTATTAATATAGTAATTCTGCTATTATTTTCTGAGGAAATCCGGATATACCTGATACTGTTTGTTGGTGCATTCTGAATGTTGTTAATAGTATTTTACCACTCAATGTAATCTGCAGTACACAGAGAAGAAAAATAATAATATAATGAATATATACAGTATATTCCTGTCTGTTAACTTTTTGTTCCTGACTTTATATCTATCTATCTATCTATTTATCTATCTATCTATTTATCTATCTCTCTAAATATACATACACACATATACACACAAAGAGGCCGAATTATCATATGTCTGTCGGACCTGATCCGACAGTGCGGATCAGGTCTGACAGACATCGCTGAATGCGGAGAGCAATACGCTCTCCGTATTCAGCATTGCAACAGCAGCTCACAAGAGCTGCTGGTGCAACGCCACCCCCTGCAGACAGGGAGGTGTTAATCAACCCGATCGTACTCGATCGGGTTGTATTGTGGCGATTTCTGTTAGTCTTGTCAGAGCAGGAGGACAGGGTTATGGAGCAGCGGTCTTTAGATATATATATAAATGTGTGTGTGTGTGTGTGTGTGTGTACAACTTGTGTGTGTGTGTGTATATATATATATATATATATATATATATATAATGTGTGTGTGTGTGTATATATATATATATATATATATATATATATAATGTGTGTGTGTGTATATATATATATATATATATATATATATAAAAATGTGTGTGTGTGTATATATATATATATATAATGTGTGTGTGTGTATTATTATTATTATTATTATCGGTTATTTGTAGAGCGCCAACAGATTCCGCAGCGCTATAAACAAAGGGGGAGTACAACAAAACAATTATAGGGTAGAGGGCCCTGCCAAGAGTTGCACTGTTGTAGTCAGCTCTTAAGAAGGTGATCTACAGACAGCTGGACTTTTAGGCTTACATGCTAAGAGGGTTCAGGGGATTGCAGTGGAGGAGAGGAGCTGGTATTAGGAAAGGTTAGCGTAGGTTGTATGCGTCCCTGAACAGTAGAGTCTTTAGGGAGCACTTGAAGCTTTTAAAACTAGAAGAGAGTCTTGTGGAGCGAGGCAGAGAGTTCCATAAGATGGGAGCCAGTCTGGAGAAGTCCTGTAAACGGGAGTGTGATGAGGTGACAAGAGAGGAGGAGAGTAGGAGGTCGTGAGCAGAGCGAAGGGGACGGGAGGGAGAGTATCTGGAGACAAGGTCTGAGATGTAGCGGGGAGCAGTGCAGTTGAGGGCTTTGTATGTAAGAGTGAGAGTTTTGTGTTTGATCCTAGAGGCAAGAGGAAGCCAGTGAAGGGATTGGCAGAGAGGCGCCGCAGATGAAGAGCGACGTGTAAGGAAGATGAGTCTGGCAGAGGCATTCATTATGGATTGTAAAGGAGCTAGGCGGCAGGAGGGGAGACCAGAGAGGACAGAGTTGCAGTAATCAAGGCGGGAAATAATGAGAGAGTGGAATAAAATCTTAGTTGTGTCTTGTGTAAGGAAGTGTCTAATTTTAGAGATGTTTTTAAGGTGGAAGCGGCAGGCTGTAGCCAAGGACTGAATGTGAGGAGTGAAGGAAAGATCTGAGTCAAATGTGACCCCGAGACATCGGGCATGCGGGGTAGGGGTAATGATGGAGTTGTCGACAGTTATAGAGATATTGGGGGTGGAGATTTTGGAAGAAGGGGGGAAAATGAGGAGCTCAGTTTTGGAGAGATTTAGCTTGAGGTAGTGAGAGGACATCCAGGAAGAGATGTGAGAAAGACAGTTAGTGACACGGGTTAGCAAGGAAGGAGATAGTTCTGGTGCAGAGAAGTAGATTTGGGTGTCATCGGCATACAGATGATATTGGAAACTGTGGGACTTAATAAGGGAACCTAGTGATGACGTATAGATTGAGAAGAGAAGGGGACCGAGGACAGAGCCTTGCGGTACTCCGACAGAAAGGGGTGACGGGGCAGAGGAGGCCCCAGAGAAGGCTACACTGAAGGTACGGTTTGACAGGTAGGAAGAGAGCCACGAAAGGGCTGTGTCACAGATGCCGAAGAATTGGAGGGTTTGGAGCAAAAGAGGGTGGTTGACAGTGTCAAAGGCTGCGGACAGATCAAGGAGGATAAGCAGAGAGAAGTGGCCTTTTGATTTAGCTGTAAGTAGGTCGTTGGTGACCTTAACAATAGCTGTCTCTGTGGAGTGATAGGGACGAAATCCAGATTGCAGCGGGTCAAGAAGGGAGTTTAACGTAAGGAAATGGGATAGGCGTGCATATACTAGTTTTTCGAGAAGCTTTGAAGCAAGAGGGAGGAGGGAAATTGGGCGGTAGTTGGATGGGGAGGTAGGATCAAGGGAAGGTTTTTTGAGGATAGGTGTGACCAGTGCATGTTTCAATGATGAGGGAAATGTACCAGTGCTGAGGGAGAGGTTGAAAATGTGTGTTAGCATAGGGGTAAGGGTAGCAGAGAGAGAGGGGAGCAGCTGTGAGGGGATAGGGTCAAGGGGACAGGTAGTGAGGTGAGAGAGCAGTATAAGTGCTGAAACTTCGTCCTCAGTAACAGGGGAGAATGAACTAAGCTTCAGGTTATGAGGGTTGTGGTTGAGTGAGAGTATTTGAGGGGGGGAGAGAATGGAATTGTGTTGAGAGCTGATTTCATGTCTGATGGAATCAATTTTGTTAATGAAGTGACTGGCAAAGTCTTGAGCTGACAGAGAAGTTGTATTAGGAAGTGGGGGAGGGCGGAGGAGAGTATTGAAAGTGGAGAACAGACGTTTTGGATTTGAAGAAAGATTAGAGATAAGAGTAGAGAAGTAGTGTTGCTTGTGGAGATTAAGGGCAGAGTAGTAGGAGTTCAAGATGAATTTGTAATGAAGAAAATCAGCTGAACTCCGTGATTTTCTCCAATGCCGTTCAGCAGTACGGGAACATCTGCGTAGGTACCGTGTCAGAGGAGTATGCCAGGGCTGGGGATGAGTGTGTGATTTCCTAGCAGTGGTAAGAGGGGCGAGATCGTCAAGGACGGATATAAGGGTGGAATTATAGTGGCAGATAGATTGTTCAGGGCAGGAAAAGGAGGAGAAGGATGAGAGGAGCGGTTGAAGGGAATTAGTAAGTTGTTGCTGATCTAAAGACCTAATGCTTCTGTGAAGTTTGGTGTGAGGAGTAGAAGGTGGGAGAGTTGTAGGAAGGGATGATATGTTGCAGGTAAGGAGATGGTGGTCAGAAAGAGGAAAAGGGGAGTTTGAGAAGTTTGAGAGAGTGCATCGATAGCTAAAGATCAGGTCAAGGGAGTGACCGTCTTTGTGAGTGGGAGAATCAGTCCATTGTGAGAGACCGAAAGAGGAAGTGAGTTGCAGAAGTTGTTTAGCAGATGAGGCAGTGGGATTGTTAATGGGGATGTTGAAGTCGCCAAGAATGAGGGCAGGGGTGTCTGAGGAAAGGAAATAAGGAAGCCAGGCAGCAAAGTGGTCTAAAAATTGAGTTGGGGAGCCAGGGGGGCGGTATATGACTGCAACACGTATAGAGAGGGGAGAGAATAACCGAATCATGTGTGCTTCAAATGAAGAAAATGTGAGTGAAGAGAAGGGCTGTATTTGTTGGAAGGTGCAACGAGAGGAAAGTAAAATACCGACACCACCTCCTTGTCTATTGCCAGACCTAGGAGTGTGGCTGAAATGGAGACCCCCATGTGACAGTGCAGCAGTGGATGCTGTGTCTGAAGCAGAGAGCCAGGTTTCTGTAAGAGCCAGAAGGTTAAGAGAGTGGGAGATAAAGAGATCATGGATAGAAGTTAGCTTGTTGCAAACAGAGCGAGAGTTCCAGAGTGCACAAATGAAGGGGGAGGGGGTTTTAGATGTAAGAGGAATGCGATTAAGGTTACCAGAGTTTATTTTTTGAAGTCTATTGAAAGGCACACAAGGATGTGAAAGGTTAGGAGGTTGTGAGGGACCAGGATTAGGGGAGATGTCGCCAGCAGCTAGTATGAGCAAGAGGGAGAGTGACATGAGATGAGAAGCAGATTTGCAGTAATGAGACTGTTGTTTAACTGAAGTGCAGGGGGGAGAGAGAGTATTTAGGAATAAGTAGAGTTCATGAGTACAAAAGTAAGGCGAGTATAAGAGAGATGGGCTAATGAACAGTGCAGGTGGAGAGGGAGAAGGAGTAACTGAGTAATGTAGTTTGTTGTAGAGACAAGAGGTAGCAAAAAGGAATATGAAGATATTGAGCATTATTCTGAAAGTGGGAACCAAGTAAACACATAAGACACAGTGTTACAGCAGCACTTGCAAGAGGATACAATGATATACATAAAACATAGTAATACAAGAGTACTTGCCTTGTGTCTTGCCCCTTGCCCAATCCTTGTTCAATTCTTGTATAATTCTTAAAAATTAATGCCTCACTTATAAAATGTTCACTTTGAAAATGTGAACATATGCTATTGTTAAAAAGTACACAGCCCTGTTACCAATGCACAAACCCCTGTGCAATGCACATCCCCTAACTAGTCTGAAATATATACAGGTAGGGCAGTCAGCTGAGTCCACTAAATTTACTTAATTGCTAATCAAAGACAGTTGGTAAGGCCAATTGGAATGTTAGAGTCTGGTCAGGGTGAGATGAGTTAAGTAAACAGACAATAAAATTTGGAGGGGGTTAAAACTGTGACATAAGAAAACTATAAATTTTAGAGTTATAGCAAGTATTGATAAGGAGTGAGCATCACATGGCAATTAACTAGACATTAGAATTGAGACATTGGGAAAAATCATTTCAAAAAATGCAGGACTTTTTTTTAACAGACTAAATTCAATTGCTCAAACACAGAGGGATTTGTTGTAAAATGACAGAAATGCAGGTTATAGCAAGATATCAGTGCAGGGCCTGAGTTCACGTACCAAAAAGAGGGATTTGTTGTAAAATGACAGAAATGCAGGTTATAGCAAGATATCAGTGCAGGGCCTGAGTTCACGTACCAAAAAGAGGGATTTGTTGTAAAATGACAGAAATGCAGGGAATAGCAAGATATCAGTGCAGGGCCTGAGTTCACGTACCAAAAAGAGGGATTTGTTGTAAAATGACAGAAATGCAGGTTATAGCAAGATATCAGTGCAGGGCCTGAGTTCACGTACCAAAAAGAGGGATTTGTTGTAAAATGACAGAAATGCAGGTTATAGCAAGATATCAGTGCAGGGCCTGAGTTCACGTACCAAAAAGAGGGATTTGTTGTAAAATGACAGAAATGCAGGTTATAGCAAGATATCAGTGCAGGGCCTGAGTTCACGTACCAAAAAGAGGGATTTGTTGTAAAATGACAGAAATGCAGGTTATAGCAAGATATCAGTGCAGGGCCTGAGTTCACGTACCAAAAAGAGGGATTTGTTGTAAAATGACAGAAATGCAGGTTATAGCAAGATATCAGTGCAGGGCCTGAGTTCACGTACCAAAAAGAGGGATTTGTTGTAAAATGACAGAAATGCAGGTTATAGCAAGATATCAGTGCAGGGCCTGAGTTCACGTACCTGAAAGCAGAAGAGACAGTAGGTTAACTCAGCATTCCTTAGCAGATGTCAGTAGGCAGTTTGATAGTTAGTAACCAGCAGTGTGGAGAGTATTGAGTGTAATTCTTGTATAATTCTTAAAAATTAATGCCTCACTTATAAAATGTTCACTTTGAAAATGTGAACATATGCTATTGTTAAAAAGTACACAGCCCTGTTACCAATGCACAAACCCCTGTGCAATGCACATCCCCTAACTAGTCTGAAATATATACAGGTAGGGCAGTCAGCTGAGTCCACTAAATTTACTTAATTGCTAATCAAAGACAGTTGGTAAGGCCAATTGGAATGTTAGAGTCTGGTCAGGGTGAGATGAGTTAAGTAAACAGACAATAAAATTTGGAGGGGGTTAAAACTGTGACATAAGAAAACTATAAATTTTAGAGTTATAGCAAGTATTGATAAGGAGTGAGCATCACATGGCAATTAACTAGACATTAGAATTGAGACATTGGGAAAAATCATTTCAAAAAATGCAGGACTTTTTTTTAACAGACTAAATTCAATTGCTCAAACACAGAGGGATTTGTTGTAAAATGACAGAAATGCAGGTTATAGCAAGATATCAGTGCAGGGCCTGAGTTCACGTACCAAAAAGAGGGATTTGTTGTAAAATGACAGAAATGCAGGTTATAGCAAGATATCAGTGCAGGGCCTGAGTTCACGTACCAAAAAGAGGGATTTGTTGTAAAATGACAGAAATGCAGGTTATAGCAAGATATCAGTGCAGGGCCTGAGTTCACGTACCAAAAAGAGGGATTTGTTGTAAAATGACAGAAATGCAGGGAATAGCAAGATATCAGTGCAGGGCCTGAGTTCACGTACCTGAAAGCAGAAGAGACAGTAGGTTAACTCAGCATTCCTTAGCAGATGTCAGTAGGCAGTTTGATAGTTAGTAACCAGCAGTGTGGAGAGTATTGAGTGTAATTCTTGTATAATTCTTAAAAATTAATGCCTCACTTATAAAATGTTCACTTTGAAAATGTGAACATATGCTATTGTTAAAAAGTACACAGCCCTGTTACCAATGCACAAACCCCTGTGCAATGCACATCCCCTAACTAGTCTGAAATATATACAGGTAGGGCAGTCAGCTGAGTCCACTAAATTTACTTAATTGCTAATCAAAGACAGTTGGTAAGGCCAATTGGAATGTTAGAGTCTGGTCAGGGTGAGATGAGTTAAGTAAACAGACAATAAAATTTGGAGGGGGTTAAAACTGTGACATAAGAAAACTATAAATTTTAGAGTTATAGCAAGTATTGATAAGGAGTGAGCATCACATGGCAATTAACTAGACATTAGAATTGAGACATTGGGAAAAATCATTTCAAAAAATGCAGGACTTTTTTTTAACAGACTAAATTCAATTGCTCAAACACAGAGGGATTTGTTGTAAAATGACAGAAATGCAGGTTATAGCAAGATATCAGTGCAGGGCCTGAGTTCACGTACCAAAAAGAGGGATTTGTTGTAAAATGACAGAAATGCAGGTTATAGCAAGATATCAGTGCAGGGCCTGAGTTCACGTACCAAAAAGAGGGATTTGTTGTAAAATGACAGAAATGCAGGTTATAGCAAGATATCAGTGCAGGGCCTGAGTTCACGTACCAAAAAGAGGGATTTGTTGTAAAATGACAGAAATGCAGGTTATAGCAAGATATCAGTGCAGGGCCTGAGTTCACGTACCAAAAAGAGGGATTTGTTGTAAAATGACAGAAATGCAGGTTATAGCAAGATATCAGTGCAGGGCCTGAGTTCACGTACCAAAAAGAGGGATTTGTTGTAAAATGACAGAAATGCAGGTTATAGCAAGATATCAGTGCAGGGCCTGAGTTCACGTACCAAAAAGAGGGATTTGTTGTAAAATGACAGAAATGCAGGTTATAGCAAGATATCAGTGCAGGGCCTGAGTTCACGTACCAAAAAGAGGGATTTGTTGTAAAATGACAGAAATGCAGGTTATAGCAAGATATCAGTGCAGGGCCTGAGTTCACGTACCAAAAAGAGGGATTTGTTGTAAAATGACAGAAATGCAGGTTATAGCAAGATATCAGTGCAGGGCCTGAGTTCACGTACCTGAAAGCAGAAGAGACAGTAGGTTAACTCAGCATTCCTTAGCAGATGTCAGTAGGCAGTTTGATAGTTAGTAACCAGCAGTGTGGAGAGTATTGAGTGTAATTCTTGTATAATTCTTAAAAATTAATGCCTCACTTATAAAATGTTCACTTTGAAAATGTGAACATATGCTATTGTTAAAAAGTACACAGCCCTGTTACCAATGCACAAACCCCTGTGCAATGCACATCCCCTAACTAGTCTGAAATATATACAGGTAGGGCAGTCAGCTGAGTCCACTAAATTTACTTAATTGCTAATCAAAGACAGTTGGTAAGGCCAATTGGAATGTTAGAGTCTGGTCAGGGTGAGATGAGTTAAGTAAACAGACAATAAAATTTGGAGGGGGTTAAAACTGTGACATAAGAAAACTATAAATTTTAGAGTTATAGCAAGTATTGATAAGGAGTGAGCATCACATGGCAATTAACTAGACATTAGAATTGAGACATTGGGAAAAATCATTTCAAAAAAATGCAGGACTTTTTTTTAACAGACTAAATTCAATTGCTCAAACACAGAGGGATTTGTTGTAAAATGACAGAAATGCAGGTTATAGCAAGATATCAGTGCAGGGCCTGAGTTCACGTACCAAAAAGAGGGATTTGTTGTAAAATGACAGAAATGCAGGTTATAGCAAGATATCAGTGCAGGGCCTGAGTTCACGTACCAAAAAGAGGGATTTGTTGTAAAATGACAGAAATGCAGGTTATAGCAAGATATCAGTGCAGGGCCTGAGTTCACGTACCAAAAAGAGGGATTTGTTGTAAAATGACAGAAATGCAGGTTATAGCAAGATATCAGTGCAGGGCCTGAGTTCACGTACCAAAAAGAGGGATTTGTTGTAAAATGACAGAAATGCAGGTTATAGCAAGATATCAGTGCAGGGCCTGAGTTCACGTACCAAAAAGAGGGATTTGTTGTAAAATGACAGAAATGCAGGTTATAGCAAGATATCAGTGCAGGGCCTGAGTTCACGTACCAAAAAGAGGGATTTGTTGTAAAATGACAGAAATGCAGGTTATAGCAAGATATCAGTGCAGGGCCTGAGTTCACGTACCAAAAAGAGGGATTTGTTGTAAAATGACAGAAATGCAGGTTATAGCAAGATATCAGTGCAGGGCCTGAGTTCACGTACCTGAAAGCAGAAGAGACAGTAGGTTAACTCAGCATTCCTTAGCAGATGTCAGTAGGCAGTTTGATAGTTAGTAACCAGCAGTGTGGAGAGTATTGAGTGTAATTCTTGTATAATTCTTAAAAATTAATGCCTCACTTATAAAATGTTCACTTTGAAAATGTGAACATATGCTATTGTTAAAAAGTACACAGCCCTGTTACCAATGCACAAACCCCTGTGCAATGCACATCCCCTAACTAGTCTGAAATATATACAGGTAGGGCAGTCAGCTGAGTCCACTAAATTTACTTAATTGCTAATCAAAGACAGTTGGTAAGGCCAATTGGAATGTTAGAGTCTGGTCAGGGTGAGATGAGTTAAGTAAACAAACAATAAAATTTGGAGGGGGTTAAAACTGTGACATAAGAAAACTATAAATTTTAGAGTTATAGCAAGTATTGATAAGGAGTGAGCATCACATGGCAATTAACTAGACATTAGAATTGAGACATTGGGAAAAATCATTTCAAAAAATGCAGGACTTTTTTTTAACAGACTAAATTCAATTGCTCAAACACAGAGGGATTTGTTGTAAAATGACAGAAATGCAGGTTATAGCAAGATATCAGTGCAGGGCCTGAGTTCACGTACCAAAAAGAGGGATTTGTTGTAAAATGACAGAAATGCAGGTTATAGCAAGATATCAGTGCAGGGCCTGAGTTCACGTACCAAAAAGAGGGATTTGTTGTAAAATGACAGAAATGCAGGTTATAGCAAGATATCAGTGCAGGGCCTGAGTTCACGTACCAAAAAGAGGGATTTGTTGTAAAATGACAGAAATGCAGGTTATAGCAAGATATCAGTGCAGGGCCTGAGTTCACGTACCAAAAAGAGGGATTTGTTGTAAAATGACAGAAATGCAGGTTATAGCAAGATATCAGTGCAGGGCCTGAGTTCACGTACCAAAAAGAGGGATTTGTTGTAAAATGACAGAAATGCAGGTTATAGCAAGATATCAGTGCAGGGCCTGAGTTCACGTACCTGAAAGCAGAAGAGACAGTAGGTTAACTCAGCATTCCTTAGCAGATGTCAGTAGGCAGTTTGATAGTTAGTAACCAGCAGTGTGGAGAGTATTGAGTGTAATTCTTGTATAATTCTTAAAAATTAATGCCTCACTTATAAAATGTTCACTTTGAAAATGTGAACATATGCTATTGTTAAAAAGTACACAGCCCTGTTACCAATGCACAAACCCCTGTGCAAAGCACATCCCCTAACTAGTCTGAAATATATACAGGTAGGGCAGTCAGCTGAGTCCACTAAATTTACTTAATTGCTAATCAAAGACAGTTGGTAAGGCCAATTGGAATGTTAGAGTCTGGTCAGGGTGAGATGAGTTAAGTAAACAGACAATAAAATTTGGAGGGGGTTAAAACTGTGACATAAGAAAACTATAAATTTTAGAGTTATAGCAAGTATTGATAAGGAGTGAGCATCACATGGCAATTAACTAGACATTAGAATTGAGACATTGGGAAAAATCATTTCAAAAAATGCAGGACTTTTTTTTAACAGACTAAATTCAATTGCTCAAACACAGAGGGATTTGTTGTAAAATGACAGAAATGCAGGTTATAGCAAGATATCAGTGCAGGGCCTGAGTTCACGTACCAAAAAGAGGGATTTGTTGTAAAATGACAGAAATGCAGGTTATAGCAAGATATCAGTGCAGGGCCTGAGTTCACGTACCTGAAAGCAGAAGAGACAGTAGGTTAACTCAGCATTCCTTAGCAGATGTCAGTAGGCAGTTTGATAGTTAGTAACCAGCAGTGTGGAGAGTATTGAGTGTAATTCTTGTATAATTCTTAAAAATGAATGCCTCACTTATAAAATGTTCACTTTGAAAATGTGAACATATGCTATTGTTAAAAAGTACACAGCCCTGTTACCAATGCACAAACCCCTGTGCAATGCACATCCCCTAACTAGTCTGAAATATATACAGGTAGGGCAGTCAGCTGAGTCCACTAAATTTACTTAATTGCTAATCAAAGACAGTTGGTAAGGCCAATTGGAATGTTAGAGTCTGGTCAGGGTGAGATGAGTTAAGTAAACAGACAATAAAATTTGGAGGGGGTTAAAACTGTGACATAAGAAAACTATAAATTTTAGAGTTATAGCAAGTATTGATAAGGAGTGAGCATCACATGGCAATTAACTAGACATTAGAATTGAGACATTGGGAAAAATCATTTCAAAAAATGCAGGACTTTTTTTTAACAGACTAAATTCAATTGCTCAAACACAGAGGGATTTGTTGTAAAATGACAGAAATGCAGGTTATAGCAAGATATCAGTGCAGGGCCTGAGTTCACGTACCAAAAAGAGGGATTTGTTGTAAAATGACAGAAATGCAGGTTATAGCAAGATATCAGTGCAGGGCCTGAGTTCACGTACCAAAAAGAGGGATTTGTTGTAAAATGACAGAAATGCAGGTTATAGCAAGATATCAGTGCAGGGCCTGAGTTCACGTACCAAAAAGAGGGATTTGTTGTAAAATGACAGAAATGCAGGTTATAGCAAGATATCAGTGCAGGGCCTGAGTTCACGTACCAAAAAGAGGGATTTGTTGTAAAATGACAGAAATGCAGGTTATAGCAAGATATCAGTGCAGGGCCTGAGTTCACGTACCAAAAAGAGGGATTTGTTGTAAAATGACAGAAATGCAGGTTATAGCAAGATATCAGTGCAGGGCCTGAGTTCACGTACCAAAAAGAGGGATTTGTTGTAAAATGACAGAAATGCAGGTTATAGCAAGATATCAGTGCAGGGCCTGAGTTCACGTACCAAAAAGAGGGATTTGTTGTAAAATGACAGAAATGCAGGTTATAGCAAGATATCAGTGCAGGGCCTGAGTTCACGTACCAAAAAGAGGGATTTGTTGTAAAATGACAGAAATGCAGGTTATAGCAAGATATCAGTGCAGGGCCTGAGTTCACGTACCAAAAAGAGGGATTTGTTGTAAAATGACAGAAATGCAGGTTATAGCAAGATATCAGTGCAGGGCCTGAGTTCACGTACCAAAAAGAGGGATTTGTTGTAAAATGACAGAAATGCAGGTTATAGCAAGATATCAGTGCAGGGGCCTGAGTTCACGTACCAAAAAGAGGGATTTGTTGTAAAATGACAGAAATGCAGGTTATAGCAAGATATCAGTGCAGGGCCTGAGTTCACGTACCTGAAAGCAGAAGAGACAGTAGGTTAACTCAGCATTCCTTAGCAGATGTCAGTAGGCAGTTTGATAGTTAGTAACCAGCAGTGTGGAGAGTATTGAGTGTAATTCTTGTATAATTCTTAAAAATTAATGCCTCACTTATAAAATGTTCACTTTGAAAATGTGAACATATGCTATTGTTAAAAAGTACACAGCCCTGTTACCAATGCACAAACCCCTGTGCAATGCACATCCCCTAACTAGTCTGAAATATATACAGGTAGGGCAGTCAGCTGAGTCCACTAAATTTACTTAATTGCTAATCAAAGACAGTTGGTAAGGCCAATTGGAATGTTAGAGTCTGGTCAGGGTGAGATGAGTTAAGTAAACAGACAATAAAATTTGGAGGGGGTTAAAACTGTGACATAAGAAAACTATAAATTTTAGAGTTATAGCAAGTATTGATAAGGAGTGAGCATCACATGGCAATTAACTAGACATTAGAATTGAGACATTGGGAAAA
Source organism: Bombina bombina (assembly GCF_027579735.1). Lineage (NCBI taxonomy): Eukaryota > Metazoa > Chordata > Amphibia > Anura > Bombinatoridae > Bombina > Bombina bombina. Next base: position 1,204,350,243 of record NC_069502.1, read on the forward strand.
ATCATTTCAAAAAATGCAGGACTTTTTTTAACAGACTAAATTCAATTGCTCAAACACAGAGGGATTTGTTGTAAAATGACAGAAATGCAGGTTATAGCAAGATATCAGTGCAGGGCCTGAGTTCACGTACCAAAAAGAGGGATTTGTTGTAAAATGACAGAAATGCAGGTTATAGCAAGATATCAGTGCAGGGCCTGAGTTCACGTACCAAAAAGAGGGATTTGTTGTAAAATGACAGAAATGCAGGTTATAGCAAGATATCAGTGCAGGGCCTGAGTTCACGTACCAAAAAGAGGGATTTGTTGTAAAATGACAGAAATGCAGGTTATAGCAAGATATCAGTGCAGGGCCTGAGTTCACGTACCAAAAAGAGGGATTTGTTGTAAAATGACAGAAATGCAGGTTATAGCAAGATATCAGTGCAGGGCCTGAGTTCACGTACCAAAAAGAGGGATTTGTTGTAAAATGACAGAAATGCAGGTTATAGCAAGATATCAGTGCAGGGCCTGAGTTCACGTACCAAAAAGAGGGATTTGTTGTAAAATGACAGAAATGCAGGTTATAGCAAGATATCAGTGCAGGGCCTGAGTTCACGTACCAAAAAGAGGGATTTGTTGTAAAATGACAGAAATGCAGGTTATAGCAAGATATCAGTGCAGGGCCTGAGTTCACGTACCAAAAAGAGGGATTTGTTGTAAAATGACAGAAATGCAGGTTATAGCAAGATATCAGTGCAGGGCCTGAGTTCACGTACCAAAAAGAGGGATTTGTTGTAAAATGACAGAAATGCAGGTTATAGCAAGATATCAGTGCAGGGCCTGAGTTCACGTACCTGAAAGCAGAAGAGACAGTAGGTTAACTCAGCATTCCTTAGCAGATGTCAGTAGGCAGTTTGATAGTTAGTAACCAGCAGTGTGGAGAGTATTGAGTGTAATTCTTGTATAATTCTTAAAAATTAATGCCTCACTTATAAAATGTTCACTTTGAAAATGTGAACATATGCTATTGTTAAAAAGTACACAGCCCTGTTACCAATGCACAAACCCCTGTGCAATGCACATCCCCTAACTAGTCTGAAATATATACAGGTAGGGCAGTCAGCTGAGTCCACTAAATTTACTTAATTGCTAATCAAAGACAGTTGGTAAGGCCAATTGGAATGTTAGAGTCTGGTCAGGGTGAGATGAGTTAAGTAAACAGACAATAAAATTTGGAGGGGGTTAAAACTGTGACATAAGAAAACTATAAATTTTAGAGTTATAGCAAGTATTGATAAGGAGTGAGCATCACATGGCAATTAACTAGACATTAGAATTGAGACATTGGGAAAAATCATTTCAAAAAATGCAGGACTTTTTTTTAACAGACTAAATTCAATTGCTCAAACACAGAGGGATTTGTTGTAAAATGACAGAAATGCAGGTTATAGCAAGATATCAGTGCAGGGCCTGAGTTCACGTACCAAAAAGAGGGATTTGTTGTAAAATGACAGAAATGCAGGTTATAGCAAGATATCAGTGCAGGGCCTGAGTTCACGTACCAAAAAGAGGGATTTGTTGTAAAATGACAGAAATGCAGGGAATAGCAAGATATCAGTGCAGGGCCTGAGTTCACGTACCTGAAAGCAGAAGAGACAGTAGGTTAACTCAGCATTCCTTAGCAGATGTCAGTAGGCAGTTTGATAGTTAGTAACCAGCAGTGTGGAGAGTATTGAGTGTAATTCTTGTATAATTCTTAAAAATTAATGCCTCACTTATAAAATGTTCACTTTGAAAATGTGAACATATGCTATTGTTAAAAAGTACACAGCCCTGTTACCAATGCACAAACCCCTGTGCAATGCACATCCCCTAACTAGTCTGAAATATATACAGGTAGGGCAGTCAGCTGAGTCCACTAAATTTACTTAATTGCTAATCAAAGACAGTTGGTAAGGCCAATTGGAATGTTAGAGTCTGGTCAGGGTGAGATGAGTTAAGTAAACAGACAATAAAATTTGGAGGGGGTTAAAACTGTGACATAAGAAAACTATAAATTTTAGAGTTATAGCAAGTATTGATAAGGAGTGAGCATCACATGGCAATTAACTAGACATTAGAATTGAGACATTGGGAAAAATCATTTCAAAAAATGCAGGACTTTTTTTTAACAGACTAAATTCAATTGCTCAAACACAGAGGGATTTGTTGTAAAATGACAGAAATGCAGGTTATAGCAAGATATCAGTGCAGGGCCTGAGTTCACGTACCAAAAAGAGGGATTTGTTGTAAAATGACAGAAATGCAGGTTATAGCAAGATATCAGTGCAGGGCCTGAGTTCACGTACCAAAAAGAGGGATTTGTTGTAAAATGACAGAAATGCAGGTTATAGCAAGATATCAGTGCAGGGCCTGAGTTCACGTACCAAAAAGAGGGATTTGTTGTAAAATGACAGAAATGCAGGTTATAGCAAGATATCAGTGCAGGGCCTGAGTTCACGTACCAAAAAGAGGGATTTGTTGTAAAATGACAGAAATGCAGGTTATAGCAAGATATCAGTGCAGGGCCTGAGTTCACGTACCAAAAAGAGGGATTTGTTGTAAAATGACAGAAATGCAGGTTATAGCAAGATATCAGTGCAGGGCCTGAGTTCACGTACCAAAAAGAGGGATTTGTTGTAAAATGACAGAAATGCAGGTTATAGCAAGATATCAGTGCAGGGCCTGAGTTCACGTACCAAAAAGAGGGATTTGTTGTAAAATGACAGAAATGCAGGTTATAGCAAGATATCAGTGCAGGGCCTGAGTTCACGTACCAAAAAGAGGGATTTGTTGTAAAATGACAGAAATGCAGGTTATAGCAAGATATCAGTGCAGGGCCTGAGTTCACGTACCTGAAAGCAGAAGAGACAGTAGGTTAACTCAGCATTCCTTAGCAGATGTCAGTAGGCAGTTTGATAGTTAGTAACCAGCAGTGTGGAGAGTATTGAGTGTAATTCTTGTATAATTCTTAAAAATTAATGCCTCACTTATAAAATGTTCACTTTGAAAATGTGAACATATGCTATTGTTAAAAAGTACACAGCCCTGTTACCAATGCACAAACCCCTGTGCAATGCACATCCCCTAACTAGTCTGAAATATATACAGGTAGGGCAGTCAGCTGAGTCCACTAAATTTACTTAATTGCTAATCAAAGACAGTTGGTAAGGCCAATTGGAATGTTAGAGTCTGGTCAGGGTGAGATGAGTTAAGTAAACAGACAATAAAATTTGGAGGGGGTTAAAACTGTGACATAAGAAAACTATAAATTTTAGAGTTATAGCAAGTATTGATAAGGAGTGAGCATCACATGGCAATTAACTAGACATTAGAATTGAGACATTGGGAAAAATCATTTCAAAAAATGCAGGACTTTTTTTTAACAGACTAAATTCAATTGCTCAAACACAGAGGGATTTGTTGTAAAATGACAGAAATGCAGGTTATAGCAAGATATCAGTGCAGGGCCTGAGTTCACGTACCAAAAAGAGGGATTTGTTGTAAAATGACAGAAATGCAGGTTATAGCAAGATATCAGTGCAGGGCCTGAGTTCACGTACCAAAAAGAGGGATTTGTTGTAAAATGACAGAAATGCAGGTTATAGCAAGATATCAGTGCAGGGCCTGAGTTCACGTACCAAAAAGAGGGATTTGTTGTAAAATGACAGAAATGCAGGTTATAGCAAGATATCAGTGCAGGGCCTGAGTTCACGTACCAAAAAGAGGGATTTGTTGTAAAATGACAGAAATGCAGGTTATAGCAAGATATCAGTGCAGGGCCTGAGTTCACGTACCAAAAAGAGGGATTTGTTGTAAAATGACAGAAATGCAGGTTATAGCAAGATATCAGTGCAGGGCCTGAGTTCACGTACCAAAAAGAGGGATTTGTTGTAAAATGACAGAAATGCAGGTTATAGCAAGATATCAGTGCAGGGCCTGAGTTCACGTACCAAAAAGAGGGATTTGTTGTAAAATGACAGAAATGCAGGTTATAGCAAGATATCAGTGCAGGGCCTGAGTTCACGTACCTGAAAGCAGAAGAGACAGTAGGTTAACTCAGCATTCCTTAGCAGATGTCAGTAGGCAGTTTGATAGTTAGTAACCAGCAGTGTGGAGAGTATTGAGTGTAATTCTTGTATAATTCTTAAAAATTAATGCCTCACTTATAAAATGTTCACTTTGAAAATGTGAACATATGCTATTGTTAAAAAGTACACAGCCCTGTTACCAATGCACAAACCCCTGTGCAATGCACATCCCCTAACTAGTCTGAAATATATACAGGTAGGGCAGTCAGCTGAGTCCACTAAATTTACTTAATTGCTAATCAAAGACAGTTGGTAAGGCCAATTGGAATGTTAGAGTCTGGTCAGGGTGAGATGAGTTAAGTAAACAAACAATAAAATTTGGAGGGGGTTAAAACTGTGACATAAGAAAACTATAAATTTTAGAGTTATAGCAAGTATTGATAAGGAGTGAGCATCACATGGCAATTAACTAGACATTAGAATTGAGACATTGGGAAAAATCATTTCAAAAAATGCAGGACTTTTTTTTAACAGACTAAATTCAATTGCTCAAACACAGAGGGATTTGTTGTAAAATGACAGAAATGCAGGTTATAGCAAGATATCAGTGCAGGGCCTGAGTTCACGTACCAAAAAGAGGGATTTGTTGTAAAATGACAGAAATGCAGGTTATAGCAAGATATCAGTGCAGGGCCTGAGTTCACGTACCAAAAAGAGGGATTTGTTGTAAAATGACAGAAATGCAGGTTATAGCAAGATATCAGTGCAGGGCCTGAGTTCACGTACCAAAAAGAGGGATTTGTTGTAAAATGACAGAAATGCAGGTTATAGCAAGATATCAGTGCAGGGCCTGAGTTCACGTACCAAAAAGAGGGATTTGTTGTAAAATGACAGAAATGCAGGTTATAGCAAGATATCAGTGCAGGGCCTGAGTTCACGTACCAAAAAGAGGGATTTGTTGTAAAATGACAGAAATGCAGGTTATAGCAAGATATCAGTGCAGGGCCTGAGTTCACGTACCTGAAAGCAGAAGAGACAGTAGGTTAACTCAGCATTCCTTAGCAGATGTCAGTAGGCAGTTTGATAGTTAGTAACCAGCAGTGTGGAGAGTATTGAGTGTAATTCTTGTATAATTCTTAAAAATTAATGCCTCACTTATAAAATGTTCACTTTGAAAATGTGAACATATGCTATTGTTAAAAAGTACACAGCCCTGTTACCAATGCACAAACCCCTGTGCAAAGCACATCCCCTAACTAGTCTGAAATATATACAGGTAGGGCAGTCAGCTGAGTCCACTAAATTTACTTAATTGCTAATCAAAGACAGTTGGTAAGGCCAATTGGAATGTTAGAGTCTGGTCAGGGTGAGATGAGTTAAGTAAACAGACAATAAAATTTGGAGGGGGTTAAAACTGTGACATAAGAAAACTATAAATTTTAGAGTTATAGCAAGTATTGATAAGGAGTGAGCATCACATGGCAATTAACTAGACATTAGAATTGAGACATTGGGAAAAATCATTTCAAAAAATGCAGGACTTTTTTTTAACAGACTAAATTCAATTGCTCAAACACAGAGGGATTTGTTGTAAAATGACAGAAATGCAGGTTATAGCAAGATATCAGTGCAGGGCCTGAGTTCACGTACCAAAAAGAGGGATTTGTTGTAAAATGACAGAAATGCAGGTTATAGCAAGATATCAGTGCAGGGCCTGAGTTCACGTACCTGAAAGCAGAAGAGACAGTAGGTTAACTCAGCATTCCTTAGCAGATGTCAGTAGGCAGTTTGATAGTTAGTAACCAGCAGTGTGGAGAGTATTGAGTGTAATTCTTGTATAATTCTTAAAAATGAATGCCTCACTTATAAAATGTTCACTTTGAAAATGTGAACATATGCTATTGTTAAAAAGTACACAGCCCTGTTACCAATGCACAAACCCCTGTGCAATGCACATCCCCTAACTAGTCTGAAATATATACAGGTAGGGCAGTCAGCTGAGTCCACTAAATTTACTTAATTGCTAATCAAAGACAGTTGGTAAGGCCAATTGGAATGTTAGAGTCTGGTCAGGGTGAGATGAGTTAAGTAAACAGACAATAAAATTTGGAGGGGGTTAAAACTGTGACATAAGAAAACTATAAATTTTAGAGTTATAGCAAGTATTGATAAGGAGTGAGCATCACATGGCAATTAACTAGACATTAGAATTGAGACATTGGGAAAAATCATTTCAAAAAATGCAGGACTTTTTTTTAACAGACTAAATTCAATTGCTCAAACACAGAGGGATTTGTTGTAAAATGACAGAAATGCAGGTTATAGCAAGATATCAGTGCAGGGCCTGAGTTCACGTACCAAAAAGAGGGATTTGTTGTAAAATGACAGAAATGCAGGTTATAGCAAGATATCAGTGCAGGGCCTGAGTTCACGTACCAAAAAGAGGGATTTGTTGTAAAATGACAGAAATGCAGGTTATAGCAAGATATCAGTGCAGGGCCTGAGTTCACGTACCAAAAAGAGGGATTTGTTGTAAAATGACAGAAATGCAGGTTATAGCAAGATATCAGTGCAGGGCCTGAGTTCACGTACCAAAAAGAGGGATTTGTTGTAAAATGACAGAAATGCAGGTTATAGCAAGATATCAGTGCAGGGCCTGAGTTCACGTACCAAAAAGAGGGATTTGTTGTAAAATGACAGAAATGCAGGTTATAGCAAGATATCAGTGCAGGGCCTGAGTTCACGTACCAAAAAGAGGGATTTGTTGTAAAATGACAGAAATGCAGGTTATAGCAAGATATCAGTGCAGGGCCTGAGTTCACGTACCAAAAAGAGGGATTTGTTGTAAAATGACAGAAATGCAGGTTATAGCAAGATATCAGTGCAGGGCCTGAGTTCACGTACCAAAAAGAGGGATTTGTTGTAAAATGACAGAAATGCAGGTTATAGCAAGATATCAGTGCAGGGCCTGAGTTCACGTACCAAAAAGAGGGATTTGTTGTAAAATGACAGAAATGCAGGTTATAGCAAGATATCAGTGCAGGGCCTGAGTTCACGTACCAAAAAGAGGGATTTGTTGTAAAATGACAGAAATGCAGGTTATAGCAAGATATCAGTGCAGGGCCTGAGTTCACGTACCAAAAAGAGGGATTTGTTGTAAAATGACAGAAATGCAGGTTATAGCAAGATATCAGTGCAGGGCCTGAGTTCACGTACCTGAAAGCAGAAGAGACAGTAGGTTAACTCAGCATTCCTTAGCAGATGTCAGTAGGCAGTTTGATAGTTAGTAACCAGCAGTGTGGAGAGTATTGAGTGTAATTCTTGTATAATTCTTAAAAATTAATGCCTCACTTATAAAATGTTCACTTTGAAAATGTGAACATATGCTATTGTTAAAAAGTACACAGCCCTGTTACCAATGCACAAACCCCTGTGCAATGCACATCCCCTAACTAGTCTGAAATATATACAGGTAGGGCAGTCAGCTGAGTCCACTAAATTTACTTAATTGCTAATCAAAGACAGTTGGTAAGGCCAATTGGAATGTTAGAGTCTGGTCAGGGTGAGATGAGTTAAGTAAACAGACAATAAAATTTGGAGGGGGTTAAAACTGTGACATAAGAAAACTATAAATTTTAGAGTTATAGCAAGTATTGATAAGGAGTGAGCATCACATGGCAATTAACTAGACATTAGAATTGAGACATTGGGAAAAATCATTTCAAAAAATGCAGGACTTTTTTTTAACAGACTAAATTCAATTGCTCAAACACAGAGGGATTTGTTGTAAAATGACAGAAATGCAGGTTATAGCAAGATATCAGTGCAGGGCCTGAGTTCACGTACCAAAAAGAGGGATTTGTTGTAAAATGACAGAAATGCAGGTTATAGCAAGATATCAGTGCAGGGCCTGAGTTCACGTACCAAAAAGAGGGATTTGTTGTAAAATGACAGAAATGCAGGTTATAGCAAGATATCAGTGCAGGGCCTGAGTTCACGTACCAAAAAGAGGGATTTGTTGTAAAATGACAGAAATGCAGGTTATAGCAAGATATCAGTGCAGGGCCTGAGTTCACGTACCAAAAAGAGGGATTTGTTGTAAAATGACAGAAATGCAGGTTATAGCAAGATATCAGTGCAGGGCCTGAGTTCACGTACCAAAAAGAGGGATTTGTTGTAAAATGACAGAAATGCAGGTTATAGCAAGATATCAGTGCAGGGCCTGAGTTCACGTACCAAAAAGAGGGATTTGTTGTAAAATGACAGAAATGCAGGTTATAGCAAGATATCAGTGCAGGGCCTGAGTTCACGTACCAAAAAGAGGGATTTGTTGTAAAATGACAGAAATGCAGGTTATAGCAAGATATCAGTGCAGGGCCTGAGTTCACGTACCAAAAAGAGGGATTTGTTGTAAAATGACAGAAATGCAGGTTATAGCAAGATATCAGTGCAGGGCCTGAGTTCACGTACCAAAAAGAGGGATTTGTTGTAAAATGACAGAAATGCAGGTTATAGCAAGATATCAGTGCAGGGCCTGAGTTCACGTACCTGAAAGCAGAAGAGACAGTAGGTTAACTCAGCATTCCTTAGCAGATGTCAGTAGGCAGTTTGATAGTTAGTAACCAGCAGTGTGGAGAGTATTGAGTGTAATTCTTGTATAATTCTTAAAAATTAATGCCTCACTTATAAAATGTTCACTTTGAAAATGTGAACATATGCTATTGTTAAAAAGTACACAGCCCTGTTACCAATGCACAAACCCCTGTGCAATGCACATCCCCTAACTAGTCTGAAATATATACAGGTAGGGCAGTCAGCTGAGTCCACTAAATTTACTTAATTGCTAATCAAAGACAGTTGGTAAGGCCAATTGGAATGTTAGAGTCTGGTCAGGGTGAGATGAGTTAGGTAAACAGACAATAAAATTTGGAGGGGGTTAAAACTGTGACATAAGAAAACTATAAATTTTAGAGTTATAGCAAGTATTGATAAGGAGTGAGCATCACATGGCAATTAACTAGACATTAGAATTGAGACATTGGGAAAAATCATTTAAAAAAATGCAGGACTTTTTTTTAACAGACTAAATTCAATTGCTCAAACACAGAGGGATTTGTTGTAAAATGACAGAAATGCAGGTTATAGCAAGATATCAGTGCAGGGCCTGAGTTCACGTACCAAAAAGAGGGATTTGTTGTAAAATGACAGAAATGCAGGTTATAGCAAGATATCAGTGCAGGGCCTGAGTTCACGTACCAAAAAGAGGGATTTGTTGTAAAATGACAGAAATGCAGGTTATAGCAAGATATCAGTGCAGGGCCTGAGTTCACGTACCAAAAAGAGGGATTTGTTGTAAAATGACAGAAATGCAGGTTATAGCAAGATATCAGTGCAGGGCCTGAGTTCACGTACCAAAAAGAGGGATTTGTTGTAAAATGACAGAAATGCAGGTTATAGCAAGATATCAGTGCAGGGCCTGAGTTCACGTACCAAAAAGAGGGATTTGTTGTAAAATGACAGAAATGCAGGTTATAGCAAGATATCAGTGCAGGGCCTGAGTTCACGTACCTGAAAGCAGAAGAGACAGTAGGTTAACTCAGCATTCCTTAGCAGATGTCAGTAGGCAGTTTGATAGTTAGTAACCAGCAGTGTGGAGAGTATTGAGTGTAATTCTTGTATAATTCTTAAAAATTAATGCCTCACTTATAAAATGTTCACTTTGAAAATGTGAACATATGCTATTGTTAAAAAGTACACAGCCCTGTTACCAATGCACAAACCCCTGTGCAATGCACATCCCCTAACTAGTCTGAAATATATACAGGTAGGGCAGTCAGCTGAGTCCACTAAATTTACTTAATTGCTAATCAAAGACAGTTGGTAAGGCCAATTGGAATGTTAGAGTCTGGTCAGGGTGAGATGAGTTAAGTAAACAGACAATAAAATTTGGAGGGGGTTAAAACTGTGACATAAGAAAACTATAAATTTTAGAGTTATAGCAAGTATTGATAAGGAGTGAGCATCACATGGCAATTAACTAGACATTAGAATTGAGACATTGGGAAAAATCATTTAAAAAAATGCAGGACTTTTTTTTAACAGACTAAATTCAATTGCTCAAACACAGAGGGATTTGTTGTAAAATGACAGAAATGCAGGTTATAGCAAGATATCAGTGCAGGGCCTGAGTTCACGTACCAAAAAGAGGGATTTGTTGTAAAATGACAGAAATGCAGGTTATAGCAAGATATCAGTGCAGGGCCTGAGTTCACGTACCTGAAAGCAGAAGAGACAGTAGGTTAACTCAGCATTCCTTAGCAGATGTCAGTAGGCAGTTTGATAGTTAGTAACCAGCAGTGTGGAGAGTATTGAGTGTAATTCTTGTATAATTCTTAAAAATGAATGCCTCACTTATAAAATGTTCACTTTGAAAATGTGAACATATGCTATTGTTAAAAAGTACACAGCCCTGTTACCAATGCACAAACCCCTGTGCAATGCACATCCCCTAACTAGTCTGAAATATATACAGGTAGGGCAGTCAGCTGAGTCCACTAAATTTACTTAATTGCTAATCAAAGACAGTTGGTAAGGCCAATTGGAATGTTAGAGTCTGGTCAGGGTGAGATGAGTTAAGTAAACAGACAATAAAATTTGGAGGGGGTTAAAACTGTGACATAAGAAAACTATAAATTTTAGAGTTATAGCAAGTATTGATAAGGAGTGAGCATCACATGGCAATTAACTAGACATTAGAATTGAGACATTGGGAAAAATCATTTCAAAAAATGCAGGACTTTTTTTTAACAGACTAAATTCAATTGCTCAAACACAGAGGGATTTGTTGTAAAATGACAGAAATGCAGGTTATAGCAAGATATCAGTGCAGGGCCTGAGTTCACGTACCAAAAAGAGGGATTTGTTGTAAAATGACAGAAATGCAGGTTATAGCAAGATATCAGTGCAGGGCCTGAGTTCACGTACCAAAAAGAGGGATTTGTTGTAAAATGACAGAAATGCAGGTTATAGCAAGATATCAGTGCAGGGCCTGAGTTCACGTACCAAAAAGAGGGATTTGTTGTAAAATGACAGAAATGCAGGTTATAGCAAGATATCAGTGCAGGGCCTGAGTTCACGTACCAAAAAGAGGGATTTGTTGTAAAATGACAGAAATGCAGGTTATAGCAAGATATCAGTGCAGGGCCTGAGTTCACGTACCAAAAAGAGGGATTTGTTGTAAAATGACAGAAATGCAGGTTATAGCAAGATATCAGTGCAGGGCCTGAGTTCACGTACCAAAAAGAGGGATTTGTTGTAAAATGACAGAAATGCAGGTTATAGCAAGATATCAGTGCAGGGCCTGAGTTCACGTACCAAAAAGAGGGATTTGTTGTAAAATGACAGAAATGCAGGTTATAGCAAGATATCAGTGCAGGGCCTGAGTTCACGTACCTGAAAGCAGAAGAGACAGTAGGTTAACTCAGCATTCCTTAGCAGATGTCAGTAGGCAGTTTGATAGTTAGTAACCAGCAGTGTGGAGAGTATTGAGTGTAATTCTTGTATAATTCTTAAAAATTAATGCCTCACTTATAAAATGTTCACTTTGAAAATGTGAACATATGCTATTGTTAAAAAGTACACAGCCCTGTTACCAATGCACAAACCCCTGTGCAATGCACATCCCCTAACTAGTCTGAAATATATACAGGTAGGGCAGTCAGCTGAGTCCACTAAATTTACTTAATTGCTAATCAAAGACAGTTGGTAAGGCCAATTGGAATGTTAGAGTCTGGTCAGGGTGAGATGAGTTAAGTAAACAGACAATAAAATTTGGAGGGGGTTAAAACTGTGACATAAGAAAACTATAAATTTTAGAGTTATAGCAAGTATTGATAAGGAGTGAGCATCACATGGCAATTAACTAGACATTAGAATTGAGACATTGGGAAAAATCATTTCAAAAAATGCAGGACTTTTTTTTAACAGACTAAATTCAATTGCTCAAACACAGAGGGATTTGTTGTAAAATGACAGAAATGCAGGTTATAGCAAGATATCAGTGCAGGGCCTGAGTTCACGTACCAAAAAGAGGGATTTGTTGTAAAATGACAGAAATGCAGGTTATAGCAAGATATCAGTGCAGGGCCTGAGTTCACGTACCTGAAAGCAGAAGAGACAGTAGGTTAACTCAGCATTCCTTAGCAGATGTCAGTAGGCAGTTTGATAGTTAGTAACCAGCAGTGTGGAGAGTATTGAGTGTAATTCTTGTATAATTCTTAAAAATGAATGCCCTCACTTATAAAATGTTCACTTTGAAAATGTGAACATATGCTATTGTTAAAAAGTACACAGCCCTGTTACCAATGCACAAACCCCTGTGCAATGCACATTCCCTAACTAGTCTGAAATATATACAGGTAGGGCAGTCAGCTGAGTCCACTAAATTTACTTAATTGCTAATCAAAGACAGTTGGTAAGGCCAATTGGAATGTTAGAGTCTGGTCAGGGTGAGATGAGTTAAGTAAACAGACAATAAAATTTGGAGGGGGTTAAAACTGTGACATAAGAAAACTATAAATTTTAGAGTTATGGCAAGTATTGATAAGGAGTGAGCATCACATGGCAATTAACTAGACATTAGAATTGAGACATTGGGAAAAATCATTTCAAAAAATGCAGGACTTTTTTTTAACAGACTAAATTCAATTGCTCAAACACAGAGGGATTTGTTGTAAAATGACAGAAATGCAGGTTATAGCAAGATATCAGTGCAGGGCCTGAGTTCACGTACCAAAAAGAGGGATTTGTTGTAAAATGACAGAAATGCAGGTTATAGCAAGATATCAGTGCAGGGCCTGAGTTCACGTACCAAAAAGAGGGATTTGTTGTAAAATGACAGAAATGCAGGTTATAGCAAGATATCAGTGCAGGGCCTGAGTTCACGTACCAAAAAGAGGGATTTGTTGTAAAATGACAGAAATGCAGGTTATAGCAAGATATCAGTGCAGGGCCTGAGTTCACGTACCAAAAAGAGGGATTTGTTGTAAAATGACAGAAATGCAGGTTATAGCAAGATATCAGTGCAGGGCCTGAGTTCACGTACCAAAAAGAGGGATTTGTTGTAAAATGACAGAAATGCAGGTTATAGCAAGATATCAGTGCAGGGCCTGAGTTCACGTACCTGAAAGCAGAAGAGACAGTAGGTTAACTCAGCATTCCTTAGCAGATGTCAGTAGGCAGTTTGATAGTTAGTAACCAGCAGTGTGGAGAGTATTGAGTGTAATTCTTGTATAATTCTTAAAAATTAATGCCTCACTTATAAAATGTTCACTTTGAAAATGTGAACATATGCTATTGTTAAAAAGTACACAGCCCTGTTACCAATGCACAAACCCCTGTGCAATGCACATCCCCTAACTAGTCTGAAATATATACAGGTAGGGCAGTCAGCTGAGTCCACTAAATTTACTTAATTGCTAATCAAAGACAGTTGGTAAGGCCAATTGGAATGTTAGAGTCTGGTCAGGGTGAGATGAGTTAAGTAAACAGACAATAAAATTTGGAGGGGGTTAAAACTGTGACATAAGAAAACTATAAATTTTAGAGTTATAGCAAGTATTGATAAGGAGTGAGCATCACATGGCAATTAACTAGACATTAGAATTGAGACATTGGGAAAAATCATTTCAAAAAATGCAGGACTTTTTTTTAACAGACTAAATTCAATTGCTCAAACACAGAGGGATTTGTTGTAAAATGACAGAAATGCAGGTTATAGCAAGATATCAGTGCAGGGCCTGAGTTCACGTACCAAAAAGAGGGATTTGTTGTAAAATGACAGAAATGCAGGTTATAGCAAGATATCAGTGCAGGGCCTGAGTTCACGTACCAAAAAGAGGGATTTGTTGTAAAATGACAGAAATGCAGGTTATAGCAAGATATCAGTGCAGGGCCTGAGTTCACGTACCAAAAAGAGGGATTTGTTGTAAAATGACAGAAATGCAGGTTATAGCAAGATATCAGTGCAGGGCCTGAGTTCACGTACCAAAAAGAGGGATTTGTTGTAAAATGACAGAAATGCAGGTTATAGCAAGATATCAGTGCAGGGCCTGAGTTCACGTACCAAAAAGAGGGATTTGTTGTAAAATGACAGAAATGCAGGTTATAGCAAGATATCAGTGCAGGGCCTGAGTTCACGTACCAAAAAGAGGGATTTGTTGTAAAATGACAGAAATGCAGGTTATAGCAAGATATCAGTGCAGGGCCTGAGTTCACGTACCAAAAAGAGGGATTTGTTGTAAAATGACAGAAATGCAGGTTATAGCAAGATATCAGTGCAGGGCCTGAGTTCACGTACCAAAAAGAGGGATTTGTTGTAAAATGACAGAAATGCAGGTTATAGCAAGATATCAGTGCAGGGCCTGAGTTCACGTACCAAAAAGAGGGATTTGTTGTAAAATGACAGAAATGCAGGTTATAGCAAGATATCAGTGCAGGGCCTGAGTTCACGTACCAAAAAGAGGGATTTGTTGTAAAATGACAGAAATGCAGGTTATAGCAAGATATCAGTGCAGGGCCTGAGTTCACGTACCAAAAAGAGGGATTTGTTGTAAAATGACAGAAATGCAGGGAATAGCAAGATATCAGTGCAGGGCCTGAGTTCACGTACCAAAAAGAGGGATTTGTTGTAAAATGACAGAAATGCAGGGAATAGCAAGATATCAGTGCAGGGCCTGAGTTCACGTACCTGAAAGCAGAAGATGAAGTAGGTTAACTCAGCATTCCTTAGCAGATGTCAGTAGGCAGTTTGATAGTTAGTAACCAGCAGTGTGGAGAGTATTGAGTGTAATTCTTGTATAATTCTTAAAAATGAATGCCTCACTTATAAAATGTTCACTTTGAAAATGTGAACATATGCTATTGTTAAAAAGTACACAGCCCTGTTACCAATGCACAAACCCCTGTGCAATGCACATCCCCTAACTAGTCTGAAATATATACAGGTAGGGCAGTCAGCTGAGTCCACTAAATTTACTTAATTGCTAATCAAAGACAGTTGGTAAGGCCAATTGGAATGTTAGAGTCTGGTCAGGGTGAGATGAGTTAAGTAAACAGACAATAAAATTTGGAGGGGGTTAAAACTGTGACATAAGAAAACTATAAATTTTAGAGTTATAGCAAGTATTGATAAGGAGTGAGCATCACATGGCAATTAACTAGACATTAGAATTGAGACATTGGGAAAAATCATTTCAAAAAATGCAGGACTTTTTTTTAACAGACTAAATTCAATTGCTCAAACACAGAGGGATTTGTTGTAAAATGACAGAAATGCAGGTTATAGCAAGATATCAGTGCAGGGCCTGAGTTCACGTACCAAAAAGAGGGATTTGTTGTAAAATGACAGAAATGCAGGTTATAGCAAGATATCAGTGCAGGGCCTGAGTTCACGTACCTGAAAGCAGAAGAGACAGTAGGTTAACTCAGCATTCCTTAGCAGATGTCAGTAGGCAGTTTGATAGTTAGTAACCAGCAGTGTGGAGAGTATTGAGTGTAATTCTTGTATAATTCTTAAAAATGAATGCCTCACTTATAAAATGTTCACTTTGAAAATGTGAACATATGCTATTGTTAAAAAGTACACAGCCCTGTTACCAATGCACAAACCCCTGTGCAATGCACATCCCCTAACTAGTCTGAAATATATACAGGTAGGGCAGTCAGCTGAGTCCACTAAATTTACTTAATTGCTAATCAAAGACAGTTGGTAAGGCCAATTGGAATGTTAGAGTCTGGTCAGGGTGAGATGAGTTAAGTAAACAGACAATAAAATTTGGAGGGGGTTAAAACTGTGACATAAGAAAACTATAAATTTTAGAGTTATAGCAAGTATTGATAAGGAGTGAGCATCACATGGCAATTAACTAGACATTAGAATTGAGACATTGGGAAAAATCATTTCAAAAAATGCAGGACTTTTTTTTAACAGACTAAATTCAATTGCTCAAACACAGAGGGATTTGTTGTAAAATGACAGAAATGCAGGTTATAGCAAGATATCAGTGCAGGGCCTGAGTTCACGTACCAAAAAGAGGGATTTGTTGTAAAATGACAGAAATGCAGGTTATAGCAAGATATCAGTGCAGGGCCTGAGTTCACGTACCAAAAAGAGGGATTTGTTGTAAAATGACAGAAATGCAGGTTATAGCAAGATATCAGTGCAGGGCCTGAGTTCACGTACCAAAAAGAGGGATTTGTTGTAAAATGACAGAAATGCAGGTTATAGCAAGATATCAGTGCAGGGCCTGAGTTCACGTACCAAAAAGAGGGATTTGTTGTAAAATGACAGAAATGCAGGTTATAGCAAGATATCAGTGCAGGGCCTGAGTTCACGTACCAAAAAGAGGGATTTGTTGTAAAATGACAGAAATGCAGGTTATAGCAAGATATCAGTGCAGGGCCTGAGTTCACGTACCTGAAAGCAGAAGAGACAGTAGGTTAACTCAGCATTCCTTAGCAGATGTCAGTAGGCAGTTTGATAGTTAGTAACCAGCAGTGTGGAGAGTATTGAGTGTAATTCTTGTATAATTCTTAAAAATTAATGCCTCACTTATAAAATGTTCACTTTGAAAATGTGAACATATGCTATTGTTAAAAAGTACACAGCCCTGTTA